>NW_004443964.1:204152-228713 GCF_000243295.1 Trichechus manatus latirostris
TGTTGTTGACAGTTTCTTTGTTCCACTTAATTTTCTGTGCTGAGTCATTTTTCTTTATGTATTTTCTTTTCATCTTTTTCATTGTTGTTGACTTTGTATTTGCTGAGTCTTTATGTTTTTCTTGTTTTTTATTTTGATGTGTAGGATTGTTAGTTTCCTTTGTGGTTGCTTTAATATTTACCCCTGTTTTTCTAAATTGAAACCAGTCTTTTATTTCTTTATATCGCCTTGTCTTCTTCATATGAAAGATCTATGACTACATTTTTTAGTCCCTCTTTTTTGTGTTAATGTTGTCATCTGTTACATATTGATGTCTCTGTTTCCCTATTTTCAGTGTTTTAGCTTTGATTTATTTTTGTGACTTCCCTATCTGGGTTGATACCTGGTTGCTCTGTCCTGTGTTTTAGTCTTGGGTTGTTATCTGATACTGGGTTTCTAACCAGAGGACTCCCTTTAGTATTTCTTGTAATTTTCGTTTGGTTTTTGCAAATTCCCTAAACTTCTTTTTATCTGGAAATGTCCTAATTTCGCCATTATATTCCAAAGACAGTTTTGCTGGATATATGATTCTTGGTTGGCAGTTTTTTTCCTTCAAGGCTTTATGTATGTCATCCCATTGCCTTCTTGTCTGCATGGTTTCTGCTGAGTAGTCTGAGCTTAGTCTTATTGACTCTCCTTTGTAGATGACTTTTCGTTTATATCTAGCCACTCTTAAAATTCTCTCTTTATCTTAGCTTTTGCAAGTTTGATTATGATATGTGTTGGTGATTTTCTTTTGGGATCTACCTTTTGTGGGATTCAGTGAGCATCTTGGGTAGATACCCTCTCATCTTTCATGATATCAGGGAAGTTTTCTGACAACAAATCTTCAACAATTCTCTATGTATTTTCTGTTATTCCCCATTCTAGTACTCCAGTCACTCGTAGGTTATTCCTCTTGATAGAGTCCCACATAATTCTTAGGGTTTCTTCACTTTTTTAAATTCTTTTATCTGATTTTTCCTCAAGTAAGTTGGTGTCTAGTGCTTTATCTTCAATGTCACTAATTCTGACTTGTCTCAGTTCTGCTCCTATGACTTTCTTTTGTATTGTTTAATTCTGAAATTTTATTGTTAATCCTCTGGATTTCTGTTTGCTGTCTCAATGGATTCTTGCAGCCTGTTCAATTTGTCATTGTGCCCCTCTGTAATCTTCTTAAGTTCCTCTGTTGCTTTATCTGTGTGTTCCTTGGCTTGTTCTGTGTTTTGTCTGATCTCCTTCATGATCTCTTGAAGAGTTCTGTGTATTAATCTTTTGTATTCTACCTCCAGTAAGTCCAAGAAGTTCTCTTACTCTAGAAAATTTCTTGATTCTGTGTTTTGGGAGCTTGCTGAAGCCATCTTGGTATGCCTCTTTATGTGATTTGATATTGACTGTTGTCTCTGAGCCATCAATAAATTATTATATTTATTTATTTTACGTTTGCTTACTGTGTCCTAGCTTCTTGTTTTGTTTTGTTTTAATATGCCCAAATAGGCTGGTCATGTGATCTAGTTTGATTATTGGTGCCTTTGAAGCTCTAACATCCTTTCACCAGGTGGTTAGATCTGTTACTAGGTATGTGAGCCCAGGAGTTCATTTACTTTTCTTGTATGGATTCAACTCAGGTGTCCAGGTAGTCGGTCACCAAGTGCGTGGTGTGGGCTCTCACTTACAATCGTAGAATGGCAGAGGTGATTGGTGTAAGCACAGGTATCTGGCTGCAGTAGGGGGGTCACGTGCTGAGCAAGGCAGGGGGGTAACTGCTGCCCCTGTGTGTCTGGGAGGAAAGCATGTCCCTGTTCCCTAGAAGTGCATAGGTGGGTGGGTTTTGCAGCTGGACTATGGGCACCCAGTGCTGTTGGTTGTAAGGACTGGGCTGCACCCCCTATTCTTGGACCCCTGTTGCGTTTGGCTAGGTGGCGTGGGTGGAGCCACCGGTCCTCAGGCCCCTGATGTGGGTAGGTGAGGATCCTGCTTAATGGGCAGAGCGATGTCAAATGTCACAAACCTGCCATTCCACCATATAGCTGATACAGTGAAGTTAGGCTTCAGGTATATACCCTGTTGTACTGTGCTAATGAGAACTTATGTTGTTGAAATGGGCCCACACAGGTCTATGCAGGGGTGAAAGGCATTCAAAGTCCGTCGACCCCTTATGCCTGTGCCGAGGAAAAGGAGCTGCGCCTACCCTGAGTTCCCGGTTTAGGAAAGCTGGCAGATTTATTCCTGTTTGTTAATTTTTTCCCTCTCCAGTGCTGGGAGAATGGCTCAGGGCGTTTGACGGGTCCTTACTTCTTGCCCAGGGGATGGGGCAATGGCTGAAGGTGGCCCGGGACCAGGTGCAAAGCAGGAAGGGGGCAGGTAAATGGGAGAGATTTTTCTCAAAGGGGTGTTTTTTGATCCTTGCAGTAGGTTAGGTACATGTACTGCTTTTGCCGATTGAGCACTGCTTTTCACTGGTTCTGGAGGCTTGAGTAGACTCTCCGCCGCTTGGTCTCTCCTGATGTGGAAAACGAGTCCTGAGCACCACTGCTTGCCTCACTGTGTGTGCTGGCTGCGGGGTACCGGTTCCTGTCGGGTCAGGTCTGGCAACTCCTTGCTGCTTCTGTAACGTCTCTCCCTTCCCTTGCCACTCAGTCCGATTCCTCAACTCTGCCTTTGATGTTCACGGCTCCTAGATTGTCGTATATAATCGATTCACTTGTTTTTTGGGGTCTTTCTTGTAAGAAGGACCACAGGAAGCATCTGACTACTCCGCCATCTCGGCCCCACCTCGCATAGCATTTCTTGATGTCTTTACCTTTCTTGGAAAATTCTTCAAATACTGCTTTCTGCCCCATTGTTATGGATTGAATTGTGTCCCCCCAAAATATGTGTCAACTTGGCTCGGCCATGATTCCCAGTATTGTGTCATTGTCCACCATTTTGTTATATGATGTGATCTTCCTATGCGTTATAAATCCTAACCTCCTGGTGGCACAGTGGTTAAGAGCTCAGACTGCTAACCAAAAGGTCAGCAGTATGAATCCGCCAGCAGCTCCTTGGAAGCCCTATGGGACAGTTCTACTCTGTCTTATAGGGTCTCTAGGAGTCAGAATTGACTTGATGGCAGTGGGTTTTGGGGTTATGATGTTAATGAGGCAGTTACGTTGATGAGGCAGGACTCAACCTACAGGATTAGGTTGTATTTTGAATCAGTCTCTTGAGATATAAAAGAGAGAATTGAGCAGAGAGGAGAGGGACCTCATTACCACCAGGCAAGAAGAGCCAGGAGCAGAGTGCGTCCTTTGGACTCAGGGTCCCTGCACTGAGAAGCTCCTAGACCAGGGGAAGATTGATGACAAAGACCTTCCCTCAGAGACGACAGAGAGAAAGCCTTTCCCTGGAGCTGGCACCCTGAATATGGACTTCTAGCTTTCTAAACTGTGAGAAAATAAATTTCTCTTTGTTAAAGCCATCCACTTGTGGTATTTCTGTCATAGCAGCACTGGATAAGTAAGGCACCCATTCATAATACCTATTCCTGTCCTCGGAGCGCCATCTTTTTCCTGGAACTCTATTATACGTTAGACATTGTTGTGTGTCTCTTACACTCTTTTCTCTATTTCCCATCCTTATTGCTCTCTTGACTTTCCTTAGAATATTTTCTATGAGACTATCTTCTACCCTACTAATCCTCTCTTCAGCTCTGTCCAGTCTTCTGCTAAATCCATTAAGGAGTTCTTAGTTTCAATAATTGTACTTCTCATTTCTACAATTCCCTTTCTTTTTTTTTTAAAGGGGATTTGGGGCTTTATTGATGTATAACTGACATACAATCAACAGCAAATATATGAAGTGTTCAGTTTAGTAAGTATACATACACGTATATGTATATGTATACACCTGTGAAGCCATCATCATAATCAAGTTATTGAATATAACGATCATCCACCAAAATTTCCTCATGTCTCTTTGTAATTCTTTCCTCATGTCCCTCCTGCCACCCCACTCTCATCCCCAAGCAACCACTGATCTGCTTGCTCTTACTGTAGATTAGTTTGCATTTTCTGAATTTTATGTAAATGGAATCATGCAGTATGTACTCTTTTGTCTGGTTTCTTTTACTCAGCATAATTATTTTAAAATCCATCCATGTTGTTCATTCCTTTTTATTGCTGGGTAGTATTCCATTGGCGCCCTGGTGGCTTAGTGGTTAAGAGCTCAGCTGTTAACCAAAAGGTCAGCAGTTCGAATCCACAAGCCACTCCTTGGAAACCCTGTGGGGCAGTTCTACTCTGCCCTGTAGGGTCACTATGAGTCAGAATTGACTCGATGGCAGTGGTAATGGGTAGTATTCCATTGTATGGATATATCGCAATTTTTTTTTTTTATCTTTTCAACTATTGATGGACATATGGGTTTTTTCCTAGTTTATACCTATTACAAACAAAGCTATGAGTGTTCACCTACAATTGTTTGTATATATATATATGCTTTCATTTCTTTTGGGTAAATTCCCAGGAGTAGAATGTATGGTAGGTATATGCTTAATTATTTTAGGAGATTGTCAAACTGTTTTACCATTTTCATTCTCACCAGCAGCCTATGAGTTCCAGTTACTCCACATTCTCATCGGTACTTGGTATTATCAGTCTTAATTTAAACGTTCTAACAGGTGTGTAGTGGTATCTCATTATGGTTTTAGTTTGCATTTCCTAATGACTAGTGATGTTGAGCATATTTACATGTGTTTATTTGCCATCTGTGTGTCTTGTTTTGTGAAGTGTCTGTTCAAATCTTTTCAAGTAAGTTTTTTAACTTGGGTTGTTTGTTTTCTTATTCTTGAGCTTTGGGAGTTCTTTATGTGTTCTGGATAAATCCTTTACCAGATATGTGATTTGCAAGTGTCTTCTCTCAGTCTTTGGCTTGTATTTCATTCATCACACAAACATTAATCCAAGGAAAGTAGGAGTGGCTATATTAATATCAGATAAATTAGACTTTCGAGCAAAGAAAATTACCGGAGACAGAGAGGGTCAGTCCACAAAGAAGACATAGCAATCCTAAATGTGCACCAAGCAGCAGAGCTGTAAAATGTGTGAAGGGGAAACTGATATAGCCAAAATGAGAAACGGGCAAATTCACAGTTATAGTTGGAGACTTCAACACTGCTCTCTCAACAAATGATGGAACAGCTAGACAGAATATCAGCAGGGATGTAGCACTCAACGCATTTTATAAAGTTAATATTACCCTTATGCCAAAACCAGACAAAGACAGTACCAAAAAAAGAAAACCAAAGACCAGTATCCATCATTAGTATACATGCAAAATCCTTAACAAAATAGAATTCAGAAGTATATAAAAATAATTATACACAGTGACAAAATAGGCTTTATTCCAGGAATGCAAGTCTGGTTCAATATTGAAAATCTGTCGGTGTAATCCAGCAAATTAATAGGCTAAAGAAGAAAAATATCACACGATCACATCAATAGATGCAGAAAAATCATTTAACACAATTCAATATCTATTCATGATAAAACCTTTTAGAAAAATAGGAATAGAGGGAAACGTCCTTAACTTGACAAAGAACACCTAGAAGAAAAAAAAAAACAACTAGAGCTAACATTATACTTAATGATGAAAGACTGAATGCTTTCCCCCTAAGATCAGGAACAAGGCAAGGATGTCCACTCTCACCACACTCATTCAACACAGTGCTGGAAGTTCTAGCCAAGGCAATAAGGCAAGAAAAGGAAATAAAAAGCATAGAGATCGGAAAGGAACAGAGCAGGCCAGAGCTCTAGAGGCTGGAGCAGGCAGTTCAGTTGCTGGATTGGGTGTGTGTGGGGTGGGGGTAGGGCAGTCATGCCATTGTTGGGAGGAGGTAGGTGCTAGATCCAAGGACTAAGGGTGGAAGGAGCTGGCTGGAAACGGGGGCTGGATCTGTGTATGTGATCCCGCATGATGTGGCCAGAAGTGGAAGGAAAGAGGGACTTACAGGGTGGCTCACAGGGACTTTTTCTGAGGTGAGGTGTTCGTGTCTGGTGGTGCAGGGAAGGGTTCGTGGAGAGGGGTCTCCACAGTGAGGAGGGTCTGAGCTTTGGGGACTGAGGGAGGCAGTGGGAGGAGGCCAGGCCTGCCTGTGTTGTGAGCCATTAGTGCTGGGACTTGGTTATCTAGCGGTTATTGTTTTTACCACGGAATGGACTGCCAGAAGAATGAACAAATCTGCCTTGGAAGAAGTACAGCCAGAATGCTCCTTAGAAGTGAGGATGGTGAGACTTCGTCTCATGTACCTTGGACATGTTATCAGGAGGGACCAGTCCCTGGAAAGGACACCATGCTTGGTAAGGCAGAGGGGTCAGCGAAAAAGAAGAAGACCCTCAACAAGATGGATTGACACAGTGGCTGCAGCAATGGGCTTAAACATAGCAACAATTATGAGGATGGTGCAGGACCTGGCAGGGTTTCGTTCTCTTGTACGTGGGATCACTACGAGTCAGAACCTACTCAACAGCACCCAACAACAGTTGCTTTTGTGAGGCTGATGGAGAGTGTCACCAGTGGGATTGTTCCATCTGCTGCCCCAGAGGCTGCAGCGGCGCTTATGGTGCAAGAAGTGAGTGATTGGAGATGCTTTTGAAGTAAATCCAAACATTGTGCTTATGTGTGGACCAGTTTAACTTGAATGTGTTAGAGGAGAAACGTTACCTATGCTGCATTCTTGATCCAGCTGAGAGCAGCGTTAGCCCATTCTGTACCAAGACCCTTCAGCACAGGGCTTGTCCCCAACCCTCTGCCTGTCCGTGGATAATACGATTATCCCTCCTTCTCCTTTCCTGCTTGTCCCAGAAAGTGTCTACCCAGCTCTCCCCTGACCCAGCTAATTTCGCTTCCTCTATGCCGGTACCCGGTGTGTATATGTTTGTACACACGTGTACTCATGCCGACTTCCTCTCAAATCCTCTTTTGCTTTGTTTTACAGATTATTGGCTGCCAGGTGAGGAGAGACCCTCCTGACTCCACTGAGCGGTACACGCGCTGGATCAACCAGATGTCGGCCGACCAACTTCTCACCCAGGTGCTCGCTCTGTTCCTTGTCAAACTTTATTCCCTGTACACTCCACCACAGCTTGAGCGTTTCTGGGAACAGTATCTACCTCAAGCCCTGAGGAGCTGTTCCTACCTCGTGTTGCCATTCGTGTTTGGATGTTTGTGGGAACCGTCCAGCATGGGCCTTTGGGTGTGAAGATACGGGGCTGCCTGTGTGGAAATTGGTATTTTAGGGTTTTCTTCATGCAGTGGTTCAGGCTTGCTCACACGTGGACCTGGAAAACCAAGTCTGGGTTTTGTGGTGTGCCGAGCCCACGTGGCTGCAGGGTGTCCACGGGCGCTTGGGCTGGGGGCAGACCCTGTGGTCGTGTGTGTCTGTTTTCTGGGGAGGAACTTTCTGCCTTTTGTCAAAATCTGAGGGGGATATGGGGATATAGATAGACGCCTGTCATAAGAAGCACTGGTAGAAATTACATATTTGTTTTGTTTTGACCTTTCTCGCAATTACCAAATGAATAGGAATTTGAGTGCCATCACACTAACTGCTTCACCGAAACAGCAAGAATAGAAAATGACTTTGGGGTTTTGTCATTTCATGCTTAGAAGTGGTTGTGAGATAAACCTGTAAAACTTCCCTCCCAGTCTTCTGAGCCTTGAGTTTAGGAATTCTTGGCTGAGGCTGGCAGTGGGCACAGAATGAGCAGGGGGTTTCCTTCTGGTGCCTCCATGTCCCTTACCAGCAGTGTCTGCTGCCTTGTTACTGTGCAGCCTCTTGTCCCCCCAGTTCTCCCCCAGTCCCCCTCCCGCTTGCCCCCCTCTGCTGTCTACCCCTCTGCTCTACCCTCCTCCCACCCCCCACCACATTAGAAGGAATAGAAGGATATCCTCCTCCCTGTTGTAGGCAGCAGGGAATCTGGCTCTGATACTAATGTGGGGAGATGCCCCCCTCATGCACACAACATTATGGGTTTCCTGCAACACTGTCCTGTGATGAAAGAGACGATTTTTTTAAACTCCGAATCCTGAGAGTGTAATTTCGATCTGCAGTAAAACTGAAATTTCGGCAAATGCAGTGATTTATAATGATAATTAGCATCTGAAATTTGTGTTGCTCGTGAGTGTGGCATCAGCTGTCCCGCTAACTGAATTCAAAGTGACACAAAACCAGCCCGTCAGTTTAACGATGTCCAAGGTGTGTTTCCTCGTGGTGGTACCATTTCGTATGTTTCTTTGGAGAATCCAAAATCTCTGTCCCTTCACCATCAGTAGCAGGTCTGGGCCAGCCAACCACTAGATACTGGAATCGATGGGCTTTGCTCCCATCAGGAAAATCTGCTTCATGGACTTTACATTCTCCCCGTCACACGTCACGTTCTCTCCATCACACTCTACATTCTCTCCGTCACACGTCACGTTCTTTCCATCACACACTACATTCTGTCTGTCACATGCTACATTCTCTGCATCACACTTTACATCCTCTCCGTCACACGCTGCGTTCTCTCCGTCACACGCTGCGTTCTCTCCGTCACACGCTGCGTTCTCTCCGTCACACGCTGCGTTCTCTCCGTCACACGCTACTTTCTCTCCGTCACACGCTACGTCCTCTCCGTCACACGCTACGTCCTCTCCGTCACACGTCACGTTCTCTCCGTCACACACTACATTCTCTCCGTCACATACTACATTCTGTCCATCACGTGCTACATTCTCTCCGTCACATGTCATGTTCTCTCCATCACCCGCTACATTCTGTCTGTAGCACATCGAGTTCTCTCTTGTCCAGGCCACATTCTTTCCCATCACAGGCTGTCTCACAAACAGCCCATTTTCCATATAGATTTATTTCTTGTATATTGGGAAGATGAATATTTCATTAGTGGCCTTTCATAGGTAGGAACTGGGGAAGCTAATGTATTTTCCAACTGCCACCAGCCCGTCACCTGGCTCATTTCTTCCCTCAGTGAAGGCAGGAGAACAGTCAGTGTGGGTCCAACGGCCTCTGCAAACATACCTCAAATTACACGTGGGAAACTTGGAGCCAACAGGATTCTTTTTGGTGGCAGTAGCGGTGGGGATTATAAAATTATTCATAGATGTGCCCACTAGATGTTGACAATTAGGTGGAACAAAGCGGCTCTGTGGCCTCCAGGAGCCCTGTCTCATGGGGGGCCAGCTGCAGCCACACAGCCATTTCCTGCACATGAGTCATCCCCATAGGCCCCTTATGACACAGGCCCCTCACGACCCGGAACCCTCATGGACATGCACCTGTCATGGACACAAGCCTCTCATGACACAGACCCCTCAAGGACATGGGGATCTCAGGGATACGGTCCCTCACGGACATGGACCCCTCACTGCACGGGCCTGTCATGGACACAGGCTTATCACGGACACAGGCCCCTCACAGACAGAGGCCCTGCATGACATGGAACCCTCATGGACACAGGCCCCTCACAATGCAACACCCTCATGACATGGACCCCTCAGGGACGTTGGCCACTCGTGACATGGTCCCCTCATGATACGGGCCTGTCATGGACAAGGGCCCCTCACGACACAGAGCTCTCACGGACACGGCCCCTCACAGACATGGGCCTCTCACGACACAGAACCCTCATAGACACAGGCCTTTCACAGACATGGGCCCCTCACGACATGGACCCCTCAGGGACACGGACCGTTCATGACATGGGCCCCATGACATGGACCCTTCAGGGACATAGATCTCTCATGATACGGGCCCACTTGTGCCTGTCTGCGAAGAGGGGAGTCCTGAAGGGGCCCTACTGGAGGAGGTGCAGTGGTGTTGCTCTGCATTAATACGGTGTCAGGTTTCTCAGCAACAGCTTAAGAACCCTTCTCTTCTCAAGGCCAGGAGGCATCTGAAGGAGAAACAGTGTTATCACTGTGGTGCATCAGATTCTATATGAACTGGAGGTGGAAAGATTGTTTCAGGTTTGCATACCTCTTCTCATCGTTTGAAGGAGCCCTGATGGTGCGTGATTAAGTGCTTGGCTGCTAACCGAAAGGTCAGCAGTTCGAACCCACTAGCCACTCTTCGGGAGAAAGATGTGGCAATCTACTTCCATAAAGATTACAGCCTTGGAAGCCCTATGGGGCAGTTCTACTTAGTCAGTCGGGTTGCTATGAGTCAGAAGCGACTCGACGGCAACAGGTATCTCATCGTTTAGTTGGCGTGTAGATCTGAGCAGTGGAGTGTGTAAGCCCTTGTTACACGTGTGGAAATGAGGGTATGGTCCGGTTGCTCCAGAGTTTTTCCCTGCATCCATCCATGGGTGGATGCGCAGCGGGTCTGGGTTGTGCCGCCTCTTCACAGACACACGTCCTTAGGACACAGGTGGGTTTTTAAATTTAGTATCTTTTTCTTAACAAAGGAGCCCAGCTGACACGTAGGGGCAGAGAGGTGGAGAAGTAGCAAAAGCTCTTCTGTTCCTAACTGGGAAATGAAGATTCCATGTCAAGGTGAGAGTGTTTCTCCTGAGACCCGCCGTGGGTCCCTGCTGACCACCCAGCATCAGTCCCTAGGACAGGGAGGCTCAGCGCCACGTTGGGCCAGAGCCTCTGGTCACACTCACCCAGCCAGTGTGGGGAGAGGGAAGTGAGCAGAGAGCGAGCGCCTCGTGCTGTAGCTGCTGAGCCCACACTTCTAAAGTGTTTTTGATTTTCTGGTAGAAATGTGAGTCATGCGGAAACTATGTGACTGAACACTGAGAATACGATTTAAAGGTCTGTTTTGTTGGAGTAGCCACATTTTCAACCAGGAATATTTGTTTCAAGTCAAGGAATAATAGGATAACTTAGCTATTAATTTTAATAGAAATAATTAAGGTAGCTTTCTCTTAACTAGTATTTTTCATTAGCAAGGCAGGGGAAATTGAAGTCTGAAGTTTCCTAACATAAACTGAAAGATGTCTCTTATTTAAACCGTTTCTTAACCATTTTGGTTGCAGAAATCACTGCAACTAATTAATAAAGTGACTCAGCTACACGTCGTGGTTTTGTCTCTGGTCTAAACCAAATCACATGTGTGATGTGAATAGTAGGCATATTTTGTTTTGATATTTGGTATGTCTACTTGAAATGTTTGATTAGACATTTACCATGTTCAAAGCAGAGTGAAAAGAGAGTACTGTAAAAGCTAAAACTCTGCTAATTTCTGAGAAACCAAAAGGAGAAAGTTATCCGTACCTAGGGGCACACGTCACCTCGAAAGTGCTGTTCGTGGAAGTGCCCACTCCGTGACTGGCTTAAATGATGTCCCTTTTCTCACTGAGGCTGTTACCAAGATACCTGTGTCTCCTGAATCCCCCGGGACTGAGAGGTGTAGTCGTACTGATTCTGGGATGTCCTGGGTGGGGTCCTGGCAGCTTGAAGAAGGGGGCTGGGCAATTAGCTAGGCAACTGTGGGGTACTACCTGGGGTGCATCCTTGATTTGCATTACTTAACAAAGGGAGAGGAGACCAGTGGGTTTGAGTGTGACACGGGCCCAGCCCAGTGCTCCACCTCATGCTCCCACGCCTCCCACGCCTCCCACTCTTGCTCCTCGTGGCTGTCTGTCTTAGTCATCTAGTGCTGCTGTAGCAGAAATAGCCCAGGTGGATGACTTTAACAAACAGAAGTTTGTTCCCTCACAGTCTGGGAGGCTAGAAGTCCATATTCACGGTGTCAGCTCCAGGGGAAGGCTTTCTCTCTCTGTTGTCTCTAGAGGAAGGTCCTTGTCATCAGTCTTCCCCTGGTTGAGGAGCTTCTCCATGGAGGAACCTTGGGTCCAAAGGATGCGCTCTGCTCCCAGCACTGCTTTCTTGGTGATATGAGGTCCCCACTCTCTGCTTGCTTCCCTTTCCTTTTATCTCCTATAAGATAAAAAGTGGTACAGGCCACACCCCAGGGAAACTCCCTTTGCATTGGATCAGGGATGTGACCTGAGCAAGTGCGTTACATCCCACCCTAATCCGCTTTAACATAATCTAACCTTGCCTCATTAACCACAGGCAGAGATTAGGATTTACAACCCATAGGAAAATTATCTCAATCTCACAATACTGGGAATCATGGTCCAGCCAAATTGATACACATATTTTTGGGAGACACAATTCAATCCATGACACTGGCCCTGCACACATCTGTTCCTGGACCAGTAAGCAACATCATGGTAAACAAAGAAAACACTGAAGTTGTCAACGATTTCATTTTACTTGGATCCACAATCACTGCTCCTGGAAGCAGCAGTCAGGAAATCAAATGACATATTGTATTAGGCAAATCTGCTGCAAAAGACCCCTTTAAAGTGTTAAAAAGCAAAGATGTCACCTTGAGGACTAAGGTGCGCCTGACCCAGGTCATGGTATTTTCAGTTGCCACATATGCAACAGAAAGCTCGGCAGTGAATAAGGAAGACTGAAGAATTGATGCCTTTGTATTATGGTGTTGGCTAAGAATATTGAATATACCACGGACTGCCAAAAGAACGAACAAATATGTCTTGGAAGAAGTACAGCCAGAATGCTCCTTAGAAGCGAGGATGGTGAGACTTCATCTCACATACTTTGGACGTGTTATCAGGAGGGACCAGTCGCTGGAGAAGGACATCATGCTTGGTAAAGTAGAGTGTCAGCAAAAAAGAGGAAGACCCTCAACAAGATGGATTGACACAGTGGCTGCAATAGTGGGCTTAAGTATAGCAACGATTGTGAGGATGGTGAAGGATCAGGCAGTGTTTTTTTCTGTTGTACATAGGGTTGCTGTGAGTCAGAACTGACTCGACAGCACCTAACAACAACAGCAGTTACAAAATTCTCACATGACTGATTTTGGATTTAGAATTCTACACTGAGCCCATGCATAACCTCCTTGCTACCATAGCCACTTTGTTCATGAGCCCATTGAGCGAGGACAGGAGTGGCAGGAGAAAAGAGGATGAAAATGTCCATGGAACGAGCCATTTTGACCACTTGATTATTAAGATTTCCTTTTGCTGAGGTTTCTCATGGGTGAGTATTCACTGAGGTCACAGATATGTTAGTAATCTGTTGCTCCTTTGGAGACTTAACTCATGTGCCTCTCCCCCAGATGTCCTTGTGTTCAATTCCCCAGTCATATTCTTTCCAGCTGTGTACCTGACCATCTAGCCAAATCGCCAGCCATTGTCCATAATTCAGTGTAGAGCTGTACCATCCCAAAATGTAGTGATGTAAACCACCACCATTTATTGTTCTCATGACTCTGTGGATCAGGAATTCAAGCCGTACCCAGTGGGGATGGCTGTCTCCCCCATGATGTCTGGCGCCTCTGATGGCTGAAGGTGACAGACGTGGGGATCTGGCTAGGTGTCTCCTTTCTCCAGACAGATCCTCCACGTGACTGGCATGGTGGCCCCTGGGAGGGCCTTTTTACAGGGCAGCTCAGGACTCTAAAAAGAAGGAAGTGGGACCGCTGGTCGTTTCCATGGCTGGGCCTTGGACTGCCTTTCATCACTCCTACCACATTGTCCTGGTCACAGCACTCACAGGCCAGCTTAGAGTCACAGGCAGTTACATGAACTCCCACCTCTCAGTGGGGAGAGTAGCTAAGAATCTGTGGTCATCTTTAATCTGCCACACCTAGTCAAGGGCCTGGAACTTCACAGGCAGATGGCAGCAGTTCACCAGTGAGAACGCTGGTGAGTGAAGTCCAAACCAACAAGGTCCTTTCATCCTCTGGCCCTGCGGCAGGAAAGAATCCCAAAGAGAAGAAATTGCAGGAACTAGAGAGACACCAATGCCCACAGCGCTCCGAGCCCCGGCGGGGTTCAAACGAGGGGAATGTCTCGGCGGGCTCCTCTACCCTGCACTGGCCCTGGGACACAGAGACAGGCAGAGAAGTGTGGAGAGTGTCTTGGGGGTGGTTGGTAAGGAGGCGTGTGGAACATGGAGGCTAAATGGCAGAATGCCCTCTCAGGTCTGGAATAGGAATGGAGCCAAGGTGTCCTCACCACCAGACCTTCTGTAAACATCCACCCTGTGGAGCTCTAAAGCTGAATCGGCTGAGGCAGGGAACTGTTGATCCACATCCCAGAAAATGGTTGTGTTAAATGGCAGGATAGACCTCAGCCCTTCCAGGTCCCTCCTGCTCAGTGCTGTGCGGGTCCCATGTTGGCTTTTCTGTCCCTGCCAAGGATACGTACAGATGTTTTCTCCAGCATAGATCTCTGCAGATTTGTGAAGCTGAGAGGGACTCCACAGCCCTCATGGTGGCCCCTTGACTTACACCGGGAGATGCTGAGGCCTCAGGTGGCTGAGCTGCTCCCTTGATGCCTCAGGTCCCTACCCCAGCCCGCCCAGCCCTCCTTCCCCTGCAGCCTTGCCTTGGGTGTTCACACACAACCTTTTGATTACTATTGTGGGTGGTGGGGCCAGTCTTGGGTAAGCAGCACCTTCCTTAGAGAACTACCATACTCATCTAGCCTATTGGTTGACCCAGATCCTGCCATGACTGCTGCTCCGGTCAAGGCTAGCCACTGCGAGTGGGCAGGGCTGATTCTCAGGAGCTCCTCAGTCTTTCTCCTCCAAGGTTGGGCTGCTGGCTCAGGTGGTGCAGCCATGAGAGCTTGGCAGCGGTCCAGGCACTGGGCATTAAGGTCAGAGCTAACGCTGTAGGGAAGACCAAGCGTGGTTTGCTTGTCTGAAAGTAAAGGAAGTATTTTAGGTACAGAAGGCATATGCTTACTTTTTTTTCTTTTTCTTTTTTTTTAAATTATGGGAGCACTCAATTAGGGAGCAAAAGGAAAGGAGAACAACTGATAGCTTTTCATATAACAAGAGGAGTGTATAGGAGTGACTGGCAAAGCACTACTCAAATTCTGGTGCCTGAGCGTTCAGCTGGGCTGGTATTGTTTAAATGAAACCTTTAACCAATAAAAGGAATAGAAAGGAGCTAAGAAGAACAGAAAAAGTGAAACTCATGTCAGTTGACATAGAGTGGAAATTTTGGGCACCTAACTTCTTCTGATGAAAAGATAAAGAGAAATGCTAAAGAAGCAGGAAGTACCACAAGTTCATATTTTTATTCTAATATATTACATGTAAAGAAAAAAAAAACTAGAATATTTTTACTGCTCTCTCTTTAAAAAAAAAAAACCCAAACAGCTCCTCTCTACTGATGTGAGACTTAATTATTTAGAATTTAGTTCTGCGGGTTTGATGTTTAGTTCAAAAAATTATCAGTATTTTATTAAAAACATTTTTCTGTGCCATTGCCACAGTGTGTGGGCAGTCTTCATGTCAGGAAAGGATTAAAAAGATTCAAATCAGTTTTGGTTTTTTACAGCTTTATTGAAGTATAATTGATGTCTGATAAGCTGCTCGTATTTAAAGTTCACAATTTGATGAGTTTTGACTTATACTTGTGAAACCATTACTATAATTAAGATAATGAACATTTTCATCACCCCCAAAATTTCTTTGTGCCTCTTTATAATCCCTTCTTCTGCTCACCTCTAGGCAACTGTGGGTCAGTTTTCTGCTTGCATTTCTAGGATTTTATAGAAATGAAACCATTCAGTAAATATTCTTTTTTATCTGGATTCTTTCCTCAGCATAATTATTTTGAGATTTCATCTGTGTTGTTGTGTGTATCAACAGCTCATGATTTTTTACTGATAAGTAGGAGCCCTGGTGGCACAGTAGTTAAACGCTCGGCTACTAACCAAAAGGTCAGCAGTTCGAATCCACCAGCCACTCCTTGGAAACCCTATGGGGCAGTTCTACTCTGTTCTGTAGGGTCCCTATGAGTCGTAATCGACTCCATGGCAATGAGGTTAGTGTTCCATTGTGTGGATATATCACAATTTGTGTATCCATTCATCCATTGCTGAACAGTTGGATTGTTTCCGATTTGGGGCCATCACAAATAAAACTGCTATAAACATTTGTGTACGCATCTTTGAATGGACATAAATGCTTTCATTTCTCTAGCGTAAATACCTAGGAGTATGACTGTTGGGTCATATGGTAGATGTATGTTTAAGTTTTTAATAAATTGCCATGCTGTTTTCCAAATTGGTTATATTATTTTACATTCTCACCAGCAGTGTATGAGGGTTCCAGTTACTCCACATCCTCAGCAGTTTTTGCTATGGTTAGTATTTGTAATTTTAATCATTTTTATAGTTACGTAGTTGTCTTGGTCATCTAGTGCTGCTGTAACAGAAATACCGCAAGTGGATGGCTTTAACAAACAGAAGTTTATTCTCTCACAGTCTAGTAGGGTAGAAGTCCAAATTCAGGGGATCACCTCCAGGGGAAGGCTTTCTCTGTTGGCTTTGGAGGACGGTCCTTGTCTCTTCAGCTTCTGCTTCCTGGTTCCTTAGAGATCTCCATGTGTCTTGGGATCTGTCTTACCCCATGTTTCTTCTGCTTGCTTGTTTGGTCTCTTTTATATCTCAAAAGAGATTGACTCAAAAGATACACCTTACACTAAGCCTGCCTCGTTAACATAACAAAGACAATCCATTCACAAATGAGATTTTAATCACAGGCATAGAGATGAGGATTTATAACCCCTTGTGGGGGAGCCCTGGTGGTGCAGTGGTTAAGAGCTCATCTGCTAACCAAAAGGTTGGCAGTTCGAATCCACCAGCTGCTCCTTGGAAACCCTATGGGGCAGTTCTACTCTGTCCTATAGGGTCACTATGAGTCGGAATCGACTCAATGGCAATGGGTTTGGTTTTTTGTTTTTTTGGGGGAGATATAATTCAATCCATAACACCTAGTGTATATAAAAAGATTAAAATTTTATATATTCAAACATCTCAGAGTTTTTCTCTTCCTTAAAAGTTTGTCCTTTATAGCTCAATGGTTCTTACCTAATTCTAATAAGTTAGCATTTATGAAAGTTAAAATCTTACATATCTTGAAATGGATTGTTTAGTTTTATCATTAAAAGGAAGTATGATAAAGCTGTATCAGTGGTTCAGATCCATGTAAACTAGCAATGTTTAACATGTTAGAAAAATCGGTATTTATCAACTTTCCCTATAGGATATTATTTAGAGAGGAAGCTTTTTATTAATGTGTTTTATTTCTTTATTAAATCCAGAAGCCATAGATTTTGAATTTTACATCAGACTTCATTCTTATTGCTGTGTGGGTGTTAAAATGTCAGAATACTGGAAATTTGGTTATCTGTCTAAAAGATAGTCTTCCAACAAAATAGAGTTTAAAAATAAGGATAATAAACCACAGGAGTCTGGAAATGAATCATGTTAACTTTGCCCTTTTTTCTCTAAGAAGAATCCATATCCCGTATCACTTCCTGGTAAGATATAACTAATGACATTCAGAATTTTAAGTTACTTCACTTTTTCTTTAAGTTAAGGGTTTCTCTTTTCTGCATTAAAACAGAGCCCATTTTAAGCCCATAATCCTTACTTTTGTCTCTCTTGCTCTTTCTCTCTTTTTTTTTTTTTAAGTACAGGAAGCACTTAAAAGTATTCATCCATATTTTCTGGCACCAGATTGAGTTCTTCGTGAGCCATTCCTGAGAACTAAGGGTAGACTGCAGGAGAAACTATGGCCTGCAGTTCACAGATTTTCTGTCATCTTATTCTGCATACCTCCCTATGCACATCAGAATAGATTTTCAACTTTTATTAGTTACATAGATTTTATTTTTACAAATTGCACTTTCTGTTGGTGGCATAATGCAGGCAGTAGCCCAAAAGCAAACTCCCAGGTCCTCAGAGCATGCAAAGGGCCAGAGAGTCCTGGTCTTCACAGGTCCTGCTATCGAGCATAATGAACTCCTTCATTTTGACAAAGTTCTAAGAAAGTGGATTATCTGATTTTTCAGTTGGTGGTAGACTAGAAGCAGAAAATTAGGAACTACTTACATCTGTAGGACTGTAAGAGGAAGTGATAGCTTTTGTAAATAAAGGAGGAGAGAAAAAGTCCGAAAGAATAGTCATTAGAACTCAAAAACTCGGCTGGGTGAGGTAGTTTGTGCTAAGTCCAAGCAGCCTTTAGCCTCATGAGTGTGACTGAGGACATCAGTATCAGAGCCTGGTGCAATAACGGGCACTCAGAGGACATCGTGAGTCATCCTAGTGGGTGCTAAGTGGTATGTCATTGTGGTTTTGATGTGCATTTTCCAAATGACTAATAATGTTGAGCCCCTTTTCCTGTGCTTGTTGGCCATTTGTATGTCTTCTTTGGAGAGACGTCTATTTAAATCCTTTGCCCATTTTAAAATGGGTTGTTTTGTCTTTTTGTTGTTGAGTTGTAAGATTTCTTTATATATTCTGGATACTAGACCCTCATCAGATACATGATTTGCATATTTTGTTCCCATTCTGTAAGTTGTCTTTTACTCTCTTGATAAAGTCCTTTGATGCTCAAAAGTTTTTAATTTTGATGAAGTCTAATTTGCCTATTTTTTTTTTTTATTGTTAGCTGTGCATTTGGTGTATTATCAAAGAAGCCGTTGCCAAATCCAAGGTCATGAAGATGTACCCCTGTATTTTCTTCTAAGTTTTATAGTTTTAGCACTTACATTTAGGTCATTGATCCATTTTGATGTTACTTCCATATATAGTGTGAGGAAGAAGCAGTATTAAGTTGAAACCAAAGCTCCATTCCATACCAGTTAGATCAGAAGTTGGCAAACTGAGATTCTTGGGCCATATCTATTCTGCCTTTTTTGTAAATAAAGTTTTATTGGCACACAGCCATACCCATTGATTTACGTATTGTACATGGCTGATTTTGCATTACAGCAGCAGAGTTGAGTACTTGTGACAGAAACCCTATGGGTCATACAACCTGAAACATTATAGTCTCACCCTTTATAGAAAAAGCTTGCCAATCCCTGAGTTAAGCAATAGTCTTGTGAGAATTGCCCACCTGGAATGTCTGCACCTAAGCTAATACTCCTGTATCTGTTTCCTGGGGCTGCCATCACAAACTGCCATGAACCAGATGGCATAAAACAGACATTTATTTTCTCACAGTTCTGGAGGCTAGAAATTCTAAATCAAGATTGTCAGTAGGTGAAGACTAAGGGAGAATCCTTTCTTGCCTCTCCCTAACATCTGGTGGTCTCTGGCAGTCTTTGACATTCCTTGGCCTGTAGATGTGTCACTCAAATCTCCACCTCCATCTTCAAATGACTGTCTTCCCTCTGTGTCTCCGTGTGGCCTTCTTATCTAAAGACACCAAAAACAAACAAACAAACTAAACCCATTGCTGTCAAGTTAATTCTGACTCATAGCGACCTTTTAGGACAGAGTAAAACTGCCCCATTGGGTTTCCAAGGAGCAGCTGGTGGGTTCCAACTGCTGACCTTTTGGTTAGCAACTGAACGCTTAACCACTGCGCCACCAGGGCTCTGTAAAGACACTAGCCATTGGATTTACAACCCACCCTAATCCAGTATGACCTCATCTCAGTTTAACTAATTACATCTACAAAGACCCTGTTTCCAAATAAGGTCACATTCTGAGGTTCTGGTGAACATGAATTTTTGGAGGGTACTTTTCAACCAAGTACATTAGCTAATATCGTGTAAGTGTGTATTATGTGTCAGGAAGTACTCAGACAGAAGTTATTAATGAGCTAATTCCGTCTCTTACATTAACCCTCTGAGGTGGATAAAAATATCACCATTTTACATATGGGGAGATTTGAGACCTCGGGAGGCTAAGTAACTTGTTCAAGATTGCCTGCTGGTGAGGGGCAGAGTTGAGCAGGATCTGTGGTCTCCAGGGAAGCTGAGCGATCTACACTGGGGACCCTACAAGCTTGGCCTGCCAGACCCAGGTTTGCCAGCTCCCCAAGAACTGAAGCAGTGTCGGAGAGGGCCTGCGTGTCCTGCAGAGTCCTTGGCATACACTCAGGCCCTTCTGTACCTGAGTCCAGCCCGTCTCTCCAGCCACATCTCTCACTACTGCCCAGTGTTACTGTGCCTCATGCAGGCTGACAGACTTGACCGGTGAAAACACAACGAACCAAACTTCTGGTTTCCTCTCTGACATGCAGAGAGCTTAGAAGTTGTCACTCCAGTCCTCCAACAAGAAAAAACCTGAGCAAACTGAAAATCAACAACTTTTCTTAGATCCACCAGAGAATTGAGGTCTCAGGCCCACCATCACCTTGAAAACTGGATCAACAGGTGAATACAGAGAGTCCCAGCTCACCAGGAGCAGAAGCTCTTACTCAATGATTGATGAACTACTGGGGGCTGTGTGGACTTCTGGGGACCCAGCCTCAGGGGGATCCCACACTCCCCTGAGTTTTACCTGCAGGAGCCCAACCAGGTTCTCAAGGTAAAGATCAGAGAAAAATCCCCTCATGTTTCTGGCTGGGGAAGGGGAGAGTAGCCATTTTGAAATACTCGTAGAGCTCTCTGCTGTCCCTCTGGGGAGAAGCGGCCTCAGCTGGGCTCCCATGGGTTACCGTGCTCTTCCTCACCCAGGCTGCCCAGGGGGGACCAGGCCCACTTCAGGGCAGACTTGGCTCTTCGCTGGACCTGTGCCGCCTTCCTGGGCATTTTGGGCCTCTGCCCCCTTTAGAGCCACACAGTTTGCTCGTTTACTTGCCCACTTCTCCCCCAGACTGAGCTCCTTCAGCCCCAGGGCTGTGTGTCTGTGTGTCTGTGTCTGTGTCTGTGTGTCTTTGTCTATGTGTATGTGTGTGTCTGTGTGTGTGCACGCATGCATACATCCCTCACTAAATGCCCTTAGTAAGCAGTGATTCAGCCTCTGCAAAACTTTCCCTCCAAAATCTCGACCAGCTGAAGGCAGGCTCCTGGGGTCTAAGATCTCACAGGCGGACATGCTCTGACCCCAGGCAGGATGACAGCTGCTGAAACAGCCGACCTTGCACATGTCACCTGCATGGATTTGTAGAGATGCTTAGAGATGAGCTCTCCGAGAACAAAACATGAGCTCAAAACCTGAGCTCACCGCGGCGACAGGCTCCTTGGTTCTGAATCTGCTTCATGATATTCTTCCCCTTGATAGTTGTTAGTGATTTTAAAAATTTCAAATCTTACCAGTCTTCTTTTGCTCTTCCTTATAGTAAATTCTGTGAAGTTCTTAAGATTGCTGTCTTTCATTTCAGCATTATTTGCTGACTTTTCCCACCTTAGAAGGAGCCCTAGTTGTGCAGTGATTAAGCACTTGGCTGCTATCTGAAAGGTTGGTGGTTTGAACCCACCAGCCGCTTCACGGGACAAAAATGTGGCAGTCTGCTTCCATGAAGATTACAGCCTTAGGAACCCTATGGGGCAGTTCTGCGTGTCCTGTAGGGTCACTATGAGTTGGAATGATTCAGTGGCAGTGGGTTTTACCACTTTGACATTCGTCTTTATGTCCTCTTCAAATAAGAATTACTTTTCTGTATATTCTATGTGTGTGTCATTCTTGGGAGGCTGGCTCAGCAGTCTTTTGGAAAAAGGAGACTTAGCAGAATGGGTGACATGGTTTCTGTGCTATATTCTGCTTCTATTTTCTTCCTCTTCCAAGATGGCACGCAGTTGCCTCCAGCCGTGTTTCTCACACTGCGGGACTTTATTGTGCACAGACCGAGGGATCTCAGGCCTGTGTTTGAGTCACTGGTTTGGGCTGGGGCCCAGGATGCTGAGGCTGCCATCCAGGGACCACAGGTGCGGAGTCACAGAGAGATTGCTGATAGAACAGTTGTAATCCAGCATGTTTGTCTCTCCTGCAACCCTGCTGTTCTGGATATTTCCATTTGGAATTATTGAGAGCCTAGTGAAATCATCCTGTGGCTTGCATGCAAGCTGCATGGCAGAAGTCAATGAAATTATTTCTTAAGAAAACTCTTCTCTTTGAAATTTTAAAGTTGCATAACCTCCACCCATCCCTCACTTGCCACACACACCCGTTACAGAAAAACAAAAACGTACTCAGCAAACTTGCTTCTCCTTCTTCATGTGCTTTGACTTAAATAATTTTAATGATGTGGTCAGACTGGTATGTTTGAGTAGGTCGCACAAATTGGTCATATTGGTCCCTGGCTGGTGGGTTCAATATTTGTGTGTCTGTGTGTGTGCAAATTGTCATATTGGTCCCTGGCTTTTAAACAGTACAAGTAACTATAGCTAATGCAGTTGGATTTTGGGAATTATAAAATTTTATAAAGGACAGTCCCTGTGGAAAAGAAAAATCATATCAGGTGTTTCCTGTGCATCACTGGATTAAGTGGTGGAGGAGATGACGTGCAGATCCTGGGGGCATGTGACGGGGGGCTGGGTGTGTTTAGCCTGGCACCTCTGGGATATCTGGGATGGGGATGGAACTGTCAGGTTGGTGATTCTGGTGAGAGTTCTGGTTCTTCCATTGCTAGTGGTGAGTGTGGGCTGTGAACCTCTGACTTCCATTTTCTCATCTGCAAAGTGGGAAGGAAGCTACTTCTCTCTGGACTGTTCTAAGATCTGGAGATAATTGAGAAGACCACCTGGGCACAAAGTGGGCACCAGTCATCACCACTGCTGCTAACACTGTACCATGCCAGTGACTTTCAGGGGTGTCCTGACTCTATCAACCATGGACATAAAAAGGGAACCATTTAGAAGCAGGGCTTTAAACGGGTTCTGTCATGGCCGACAAAGCAAAACTGGAACAGACCCGAACTTGTAAAATGGGGTGTACTGGAACAGTACATCCAAGAAGCAGGATTATATGAAGAACGTGGTGTCAGGATTGGAAGAAGACTCACTAACAATCTGCGATATGACAGTGACACAACCTTGCTAGCTGAGAGCGAAGAGGACTTGAAGCATTTACTGAAAAAGATCAAAGACTACAGCCTTCAGTATGGATTACACGTCAACATAAAGAAAACAGAAATCCTCACAACCAGACCAATAAGCAACATCAAAATAAACGGAGAAAAGATCGAAGTTGTCAAGGATTCTATTTTCCTTGGATCCACAATCAACGCCCATGGAAGCAACAGTCAGGAAGTCAAACAACTAGTATTGCATTGGGCAAATCTACTGCAAAAGACCTCTTCAAAGTGTTAAAAAAGCAAAGATGTTACTTTGAGGTGTAAGGTGCGTCTGACCCAAGCCATGGTATTTTCAATCACCTCATGCAAAAGAAAGCTGGGCAATGAATAAGGAAGACCAAAATAGAATTGATGCCTTTGAATTATGATGTTGGCAAAGAATATTGAATATACCATGGACTGCCAAAAGAATGGAGCCCTGGTGGCACCGTGGTTAAGAGCTCTGTTGCTAACCAAAAGGTCGCAGGTTGAATCCACCAGCCGCTCCTTGGAAATGCTATGGGGCAGTTGTACTCTGTCCTATAGGATTGCTGGGAGTCAGAATCAACTCCACGGCAACAATTTTTTTTTTTTTCTGCCAGAAAAGTGAACAAACCTAGCTTGATAGAAGTACAGACAGAATGCTCCAGTCTCTGGAGAAGGACATCATGCTTGGTAAAGTAGAGGGTCAGCAAAAAAGAGGAAGACCTCGATGAGATGGATTGACAAACTGGCTGCACCTATGGGCTCAAGCACAGCAACGATGGTGAGGATGGCACAGGACCAGGCAGTGTTTCATTCTGTTGTACATAAGGTCGCTATGAATCGGAACCTACTTGACAGCACCTAACAACTACAACAACCAGAACAATAACTGGAACAGGAAAAGTTACAGTCTGACGCCCTGCTAGAAACTTAATCTCCCTCTTAGAAAACAAGGGCAGTGTGCGTGTTGCATAGCAACCAAATCTCGAGTGGCAGATTCAGAAACAGCTGTGCCAGGCTGAAAGATGGTGGTTGATCTTGCTGCTTTGAATGTGTGTCACTCTTCACAGTCCTGGCAATAACCCAGTCTCCTGCATCAGGCTCTTGCTATGCCTCTTCCCACTCTCCCGTTCCAGGGCTTCAACCTATAATTTTTTCTGTTCCAGTTATCACTCCACATTACCCAAGTTTTGCAAATTCGAGTCTCTTCTGATTTCGCTGCATCAGTGTGATGATTAAGGTCATGTGTCATCTTGGCTGAGCCATGATTCTCAGTGGTATAGCAGTTATGTAATAATGTAGTTATCCTCCATTTTGTAATATAATCACCTCCATGATGTGATCTGATGTGATCATCCAGTCACTTGTAAGGGGAATTTCCTTGGGGATGTTGCCTGCATCCAATACGTATGGATGCTCTGGCAAAGCTCGCTGGCTTTTGTTTGCTCTGGATCCTGCATCCGGCTCGTCATCATCTGACCTCCAGTTCTTGGGACTTGAGCCAGTGGCCTGGCATATTGCCTGCTGATCTTGGGATTTATCAGCCTTTGCAGCCTGTGAGCCAGTAGTCAGCGTCTTACCTGCAGATCTTTGATTTGTCAGCCCTGCAGCAACATTAGTCAGGAGAAGCCTCTAGCCTAACGCCTGACCCATGGACTTGGGACATGCCAGCCTCTACAGTTGTGTGAGCCATTTCCTTAAAATAAACATACATATATATAT
>NW_004443964.1:228813-250082 GCF_000243295.1 Trichechus manatus latirostris
ATATATATATGAGGGTAGGTCAAAAAATATTGCTACTAGGGTTCCAGTTCATACATGCACAGGTTTATTCCAAACAAAATGTGTTTAAACATGTCTCTGTGATCAGGGGATGGCTGCAGACAAGTTCTCTCCATAATACACTTGTCTTAGTCTTGTTAGGGTGCCTTCAAAAAAAACGATACTTCTTGTGCCATGAAAAAAAATGATTTTGAGGACAGGGCTAATACCAAATTTTTAACAAAACCTCAAGTGGACATCTTCCCAAATCATTGAGGCCTTGCAACAAGTTTATGGGAATGCTGCCCTACATAAACAACAGTTTTTAGATGGATCAGGCATTTTAAGGAAAGTCAAGAAGACCTCAGAGATGAGCTGTGAGAGGGAAGACTGCTCAGAAGGTTATGGTAACTGTTTTTTGGGATTCCAAAGGGGTAATCTTGATAGATTTTCTTGAAGGACACAGGATGATCACAAGGGCTTATTATGAAGAAGTTTTAAGAAAATTGAAAACAGCATTGGTGAGAAAAAGGCCAAGAAAGTTGCGCCGAGGAATTTTTTTCTCTCATGACAATGTACCTGTTCCTTCTTCGAGGGTAGCATGGGCTGTCCTATGGGAATTGGGTTGGGAAGCCTTACCCCATCCACCCTGCAGCCCTGATATTGCCCTTCAGACTTCTTTTTGTTCCCCAAACTCAAAGAACATTTAAAAGGAACACGATTTGAGTCCCTCCAGGATGCCAGAATTGCTGTTTTAACATGGTGTAAATTGAAGGGTGCGGAATTCTTTGGGGAGGGGTTAGAGAGATGGGAACACCACCTTCAGAAGTGTATAGACCTAGATGGAGGATATGTCGAGAAACAGTAGCTTCATATTTTGATATTTTTGTTTAATAAAGGTTTTTGTGATTTTATAGCAATACTTTTTGATTTACCTTCACATATACATGTTTCACTGGTTTTACTTCTCTAGAGAACCCGGCCTAAGACAGTCAGCCACGATTGAATTGGTTTGAACTAGTTCAAAACCCTGTTTAGAAGCTGATTATTTCCATAATAAGAGTATTCTCTTAAGGATTTCTAAGATAGGTGCCTTCACTCCATAACCTATTTTGTTCATAACTGCAGCATTCTGTGTAGTTACATTTGCCTTACCAGGAGTGGTTAATGATACAATCTAACAATACAACCAATTGTTAATTGATTAACAGCCATGGTGCCCACAGGACCGTGCAGGTCAGAAGCTTGAGGATACGCAGGATGGGCTTACATGCCCGTGGTGGTGGTGGTGCCAGCACCTTGACAGTCTCACTTGGATTGGCTGAGTGAGTGTCACGCCCAGGCCCTCCCTGAACATCCTTTTTGGACACTTCTAGAGGGTGAGCGCTAACAGGAGTGGACTGTTGTCCTGGCCCCCACGGCATTGTAACTCTCCGTTGCATGTGTGTTGTGTGCAGATGACTGCCTGCCTGGCAGCATGTGAAAGCAAAAAGAATTGTTGAGCCCCTGGTTCCCGAGGCTCCAAGCAAGACAGGTCACAGAGAGCGGGCCGCCACCTGGGCAGGAGTGGGTTCTAAATTGACCAGCCTCACCTGGTTTTCTTTAAATCCACAGTAGTAATGAAAACATTGTGAAGGTCTTAGCAGTTTGGGGCGCTTTCGTTTATTTATAAGGGACACTCATTGAATGGCCCCTGTGTTCTGGGATGTGTGAAGTGCAGACAGAGAGAGGGCAGGACAGGGTCCCATCCCCAGGGCCTCATGGCAGGCCCTGGGAGTCAGCACTGCGGCTTTGGTCAGGAGAGGCCCCAGGGTGGAGCTTGGACTAGAATGTGGGCTCAGAGAAGTTAGAGCTCAGTGGGCCCTGGACATGTCTCTGAGATGGAGACATACGTGGCGAATCCAGTGTCAGATGGAGACCACACAGACGGTTCTGGGTCTCCTCTACTGCATTCAGCAAATACCCAAATCACCTTTCATGCTGCGGTTTTGGAAACCTAGATTTCCTAAGTCAGTCCCAAGTTATCCTCATTTCTGTCCCAGAATTGTATCGTAGGTTATTTTCTACACTGAATCAGAATGTTCCAGAATTAAACACCAAGTTCACCATCACTAATGTATGAAGTTAATTATCAATAAAATGCTCTGGTTCAAGTAACAGTTTTTCTTTGCCAGGCACACCTGCGGTAGACAGCTGGAAGTTTCTACATGTCTTGCTCTCTTTCCCTTGAGTCCTCTCCCCATACCCATTTTACCAACAGCAAATATAATTTCCTGCACACAGATGCACCTATTTGGGGGTTTTGCTGATTAAATAGCTTTATCATGCCTCAATTCCATTTTCTAACATGTGGAATGACTATGGTTTAATAAGCAGCACTAGAGAAAGTACATATTCATAGTGTTTCTCATTTGGACAAGATGTTGAACTGTTTGGAGAGAGAGACCTTGATAAGTTGCAGATGCTTGTGGCACATGATCACGTGGTTTCTTTACACACGAATGAACTTTAAATCCAGCCAAGATACAAAAATGACAGTGTTTTCTTTTATCACTTTCTGTAGACTTTTGGCAGAGAACGAGGGTATCCAGGGTGTCGACTAGGTAATTACCAAGAAAATGCAACTGGCGATTTTCAGTTTGGTGGTGGGATGGGAGTGGAGAGTGTGAGCGAGCTCTCGTTTTTTCTGGCCTTTCCTTTTGCACCTTTACTCTTCCAGTCAGTGGTTGTATTTTCATTCTCAGAGGGAAATGCAGCATAATCATTTTGGTACACAAATATGTTAGGCAGACTGATACCTTTAACTGAACGTCCTCATAGAGAGAAGGATGCACAGGCTGACGGGGCAGCAGGGAGAGAAGTCAGTATGTAAACGTGACCCAAGGACCTAAGCCTGAGATCAGCAGTCACAGACGCAGAGTGCAAGGTTGGGGGAGTGACTGGAGGTCGACGCACCAATCCCTCGGTCCTTTGTCTTTGGTGACTGTGTCCAGGGAGAGGAAGAGCACGGTGACACGACTCAGGCAGCAGACCGAAAAATGGAGGCTCAAACCCTGGTGGGCGGACGTGAGTGGACCGCAGACAGTTAGGGTCAAATACCTTTTTACCGTGAACCTGAATTTAGCCGCAAATGACAGTTTCTCCATGGAGCTGGGATGGAGGACGACAGCCCTGCCACCATGGGGGTGCAGTCGTCAGAACTGAATCTGGACTTCGGGTGAGTTGTGCCAGTGGAGGCTGAGTCCTCCTGGTGCCTGTAGACACCGGGTGCAGGTGCACACCACCCTGAGCCAGGCTCATTTCCTGCTCTGACTGCGCAGTGGGTGGTCATGTGGTAACCTGAGGGCGGCCAAGAAACCACCTGTCATGGATTGAATTATGTCCCCCAAAAATGTGTTGTCAGTTGGCTGGGCCATGATTCCGGTATTGTGTGGTTGTCCTCCATTTTGTGATTGTAAGTTCATGTTAAAGAGGATTAGGGTGGGATTGTAACACCCTTACTAAGGTCACATCCCTGATCCAATGTAAAGGGAGTTTCCCTGGGTGTGGCCTGAACCACCTTTTATCTTACAAGAGATAAAAGGAAAGGGAAACAAGCAGCGAGTGGGGACCTCATACTGCCAGGAAAGCAGTGTCAGGAGCACAGTGCATCCTTTGGACCCAGGGTCCCTGCACGGAGAAGCCCCTAGTCCGGGGGAAGATTGATGAGAAGGCCAGCAGAGAGAGAGAAAGCCTTCCCCTGGAGCTGACACCCTGAATTTGGACTTTTAGACTACTTTACTGTGAGGAAATAAAGTTCTCTTTGTTAAAGCCATCCACTTGTGGTATTTCTGTTATAGTAGCACTAGATGACTAAGACACCACCTAACTCACTTTACTTACAGAGGAGAGGACGGCCACGGCAACGGACTGTGTGGCAGGAGGGTGGATTAGGGCGTGGTACTGTTCAGGAGCAGCATCGGGGCAAAGGGGCTGGCCTCCTCGGTGCTGCATTGGTGGGAAGGACTACCCATCAGTGTCACCATCATCACCGTCAACACTCTAGCTTACCCACGACACCACGTGCCAGATACTGGTCCCTCCTCGATGCTGTGGTGGTGGGAAGGGCCACCCATCAGAGTCACCATTGTCCCATCAAGTGAAAAGAGGATATGTGTGGAAGTGTGTAAACTAAGTCAGTGATACATGTGAAGCATCTTCACGTAGGTAAAGCCTGTCCTCATGAAAACATCTCCTTTTATTCACTCTCAAGATAACATCAGTGGTCTATCACATTGAACTGATGCTTTTCCCTTAGGTTGACATTTAGACAGGACTAAAATAGTTCAAAATCCTATCAAATCTGTTTTCCTTTGTTACAGTAGATCACAGAAAAGCACACTGGCAGAGCTTCCCACTTTTTTTTTTTCCCCCAGTAATGACATCATGAGAATTTGAGGCAACTACAGAGCACTGAAGTATGTAGGAACATGTTGACGGGATTTACCCAGCCAGGTGTTTTTGGAGTTTCGTCTTTGTCAACACATCAGCGTGTGTGGTATTAAGGAAGGGATTCTCAGGAAATGGTGCTGCTCTTTAAGTTTTTCTATAAACTCTTTAATTTCTTTCATTAGGAGGCTACTTTTCGGTCCACGTAATCTTGCATTTTATTCACAGATGTCATATCACTTTATTAAAGTCATAGTTGTTGTTGTTGTTAGGTGCCATCGAGTCAGTTCTGATTCATAGTGACCCTGTGTACAACAGAACAAAACACTGCCCAGTCCCACACCATCCTCACAGTCATTGCTATGCTTGAGCCCATTGTTACAGCCACTGTCAATCCATCTTGTTGAGGGTCTTCCTCTTTTTTGCTGGTCCTCTACTTTACCAAGCATGATGGCCTTCTCCAGGGACTGATCCCTGCTGATAACATGTCCAAAGTGTGTGAGATGTAGTCTCTTCATCCTTGCTTCCAAGGACCATTCTGGCTGTACTTCTTCCAAGACAGATTTGTTCCTTCTTTTGGCAGTCCATGGTATATTCAATATTCTTCACCAGCACCACAACTCAAAGGTGTCAATTCTTCTTCAGTCTTCCTTATTCATTGTCCAGCTTTTGCACACGTATGAGGTGATTGAAAACACCATGGCTTGGGTCAGATGCACCTTAGTCTTCAAGGTGATATCTTTGCTTTTTAACACTTTACAGAGGTCTTTTGCAGCACATTTGCCCAATGCAATGCATCTTTTGATTCCTTGACTGCTGCTTCCGTGGGTGTTGATTGTGAATCCAAGTAAAATGAAATCCTTGACTCAGTCCTTTTTCCATTTATCAAGATGTTGCTTATTGGTCCAGTTGTGAAGATTTTTGTTTTCTCTATGTTCAGGTGTAATCCATACTGAAGGCTGTAGTCTTTGATCTTCATCAGTAAGTGCTTCAAGTTCTCTTCACTTTCAGCAGGCACGGTCGTGTTATCTGCATGTCAAAGGTTGTTAATGAGTCTTCCTCCAATCCTGATGCCCCATTCTTCTTCATATAGTCTAGCTTCTCGGATTATTTACTCAGCATACAGACTGAATAGGTATGGTGAAAAGATACAACCCTGACACACACCTTTCCTGACTTTAAACCACACAGTATCCCCGTGTTCTTTTCAAACAACTGCCTCTGAATTTATGTACAGGTTCCTTATGAGCACAATTAAGTGTTCTGGAATTCCCATTTTTCACAGCGTTATCCATCATTTGTTATGATCCACACAGTCAAATGCCTTTGCATCATTTCTTCCTTTGCTTTAGCTACTTGACATTCAAGAGCAAGTTTCAGAGTCTCTTCTGACATCCATTCTGGTCTTTTCTTTCTTTCCTGTCTTTTTAATGACCTCTTGCGTTCTTCATGTATGATGTCCTTGATGTCATTCCACAACTCCTCTGGTGTTAGGTCGTTAGTGTTCAACGCCTCAAATCTGTTCTTGAGATGGTGGCTAAATTCAGGTGAGATATACTCAAGGTTGTACGTTGTCTCTTGTGGACTTGTGTTAATTTTCTTCAGCTTCAGCTTGAATTTGCATATGAGCAGATGGTGTACTCTGCAGTTGGCCCCTAGCCTTGTTCTGACTGATGATACTGAGCTTTTCTGTCGTCTCTTTCCACAGATGTAGTCGATTTGATTCCTGTGTATTCCATCTGGCAAGGTTCATGTGTATAGTCACCATTTATGTTGGTGAAAAAAGGTATTTGCAATGAAGAAATTGTTGGTCTTGCAAAATTCTATCATGCGATCTCCGGCATCATTTCTATCACCAAAGCCATATTTTCCAACTGTCGATCCTTCTTCTTTGTTTCCAACTTCTGCATTCCAATGACCAGTAATTATCAGTGCATCCTGATTGCATGTTTGATCAATTTCAGACTGCAGAAGTTGGTAAAAATCTTTAATTTCTTCATCTTTGGCTTTAGTGGTTGATGCGTGAATTTGAATAATAGTCACATTAACTCATCTTCCTTGTAGGCGTATGGATATTATCCTATCACTGACAGCGTATTTCAGAATAGATCTTGAAATGTTCTTTTTGATGATGAATGCAATACCATTCCTCTTCAAGTTTTCATTCCCAGCACAGTAGACCATATATGATTGTCTGATTGAAAGTGGCCAGTACCAGTCCATTTCAGCTCACTAATGCCTAGGGTATCAGTGTTTATGTCTTCCATTTCATTTTTGACAATTTCCAATTTTCCTAGATTCATGCTTCGCACATTCTATGTTCCGATTATTAATGGATGTTTGCAGCTGTTTCTTCTCATTTTGAGTCATGCCACATCAGCAAATGAAGGTCCCGAAAGCTTGACTCCATTGACATCATTAAAGTCGACTCTACTTTGAGGCAGCAACTTTTCCCCAGTCGTATTTTGAGCGCCTTCCAATTTGAGGGGCTCTTCTTCTGGCACTATATCAATGTTTCACTGCTATTCATAAGGTTTTCACTGGCTAATTCTTTTTAGAAGTAGACCGCTGGGTCCTTCTTCCTAGTCTGTCTCAGTCTGGAAGCTCTGCTGAAGCCTGTCTGTCATGGGTGACCCTGCTGGTGTTTCAGTACTGGGGGCATAGCTTCCAGCATCACAGCAACCCACAAGCCCCCACAGTATGAGAGATTGACACATGCGTGGGGGTTAAAGTCATTAGCAATGTTTTATTCGTAGAATTAAAATACTGTGCCCAGTGATGTAGTCTGCTAGTTGCTAGTCTGTAGTATGTTCTTGCTTGATTTAGTAAATTATTTTCTTAACTCTCAAGTCTCCAGGAAAGCTCCTGATCAGCATACCTGTGAATGAAGATGCTAGTCACCTTGAGCCTTCTCTTCCCAGTCTCTATTAGAATTTGGGGTTTTAAGCCCTGTTTGAAATTTTATCAATGTCTATTATACAGTTCATTTGGGAGCAAGATATCAAACCCTGAAGCTCATCTTTTTCTTCCATAGAAGTGTTCTGTATTAGAGAATGAAATCTATGTTCTGTCCCTTGTCCCAGGGTTGTTTTAGAAACAGCACATGGGCATGATCTCTGTTCCAGGACTTGCTTGGGTATGCAGATGACATTAAAACAAAATGATGAAGGGCATGTCTGGGTGAGGAGGGTCGCTGAATCTGGCTGTTTCCGTCAGGCCTGGTGTCATGATTTCACTCGTGATCCTGTGCAGCATGAAGCCAGAGGCTAGCACTGCCTGAGGTGGCAAAATGCAGAAGCTGGAGGCTCTTTGTCTTGTAACACTTCCAGGAAGTTTGGCTAACATTCCTGTGTGCCCTGAGGAGGGACCCTTTGTCCTTGATAGGGCCTGAGGGGTAAAGGAATGCACGATGGACCAGCATGCTGATTTGTAACAAAAGGTCTACACTTGTTGACTGTGTGTTTAGAGAAGTGTTGCATGGGTTACTTTAACGTATGATGCATTAGAATACTTTCTTTGCAGTGCCCTCAAATAGCTATCAAAAGTACCAGCCAAGATTCATAAAAGCCAGCACATTCTGGTCTTCTTTGTACCTTTTCTGACAGAGGTCCTGGCAAATCTCTCTGGAACTTCTGATCATCAGCAAAAGGTTAAAGGGCACAAATGTAGAAAATTCTGTCAGCATTATTCACAGTAGCCAAAAGGTAGATACAGCCCAAGTGTCCATCCACAGCTGAATGGTAAACAAAATGCAGTACGTACATCCACACAATGGAATATAATTCAGCCATAAAAAGGAATGAAGTTCTGATACACACTACAACATGGATGAACCTTAAAACATTATGCTTGGTGAAATAAGTCAGATACAAAAGGACAAATATTGTCTGATTCCATTTATATGAAATGTCTAGAATAAAATGCATAGAGACAGAAAGTAGATGAGTGGCTACCAGGGGGAATGGGGAACTATTGCTTAATGGCTACTGAGTTTCATTTTGAGGTGATGAAAAGGTTTTGGGAGTAAATAGTGGTGATGGTTACGAAACATTGTGAATATAACGCCTCTAAATTGTACACTTAAAAATGGTTAAAATGGCAAATTTTATATTTTACCACAATAAAAAATAGTTGTTGTTAGGTGCCATCAGGTTGGCTCCAACTCCTAACGACCCTATGTACAACAGGACGAAATGTTGTCTGGTCCCGCACCATCCTCACAGTCGTTGCTATGTATGAGTCCATTGTTGCAGGCAGTGTCAATCTTGTTTCACTGGGGGTCTTTCTCTTTGACATTCTACTTTACCAAACATGATGTCCTTCTCCTGATAACATGTTCAAAGTACGTGAGACAAAGTCTTGCTATCCTTGCTTCTAAGGAGCATGCTTACTGTACTTCCTCAAGACAGATTTGTTTGTTCTTCTGACAGTCTATGGTGTGTTCAGTAAAAACATAGTAGGGCACCAAGGTTAGACAAGGCCAGAAAAATGATGAAGGCTTTTCTGCTCCTTCCCCTCTTTGGAGTGTTTATTCCCGACTGCAGGTTCAAAGCCTCTGGAGAAAATCCTTACTGTAACTGGTGTCATACTTTGCTGCTTACGTTGTTATCATTACTGTTACTTCTTTGCATGTCTGTTTCCTCTGCTGGACTTTGAACAGCTTGAAGGGAGCTGTCATCTCCTGCATTTAGCAGGTGTTGGGAGTATAGTATGCAACTAAGTAAACACTGAGTGATTGAGGAATGGGATTTATGAGGAGTTTTGCAGATTGTCTAAGCTTTAATTTCTCAGGCAGAGCTTCTGGAGTATGACAGAAAGGATGGCAACAGATGGAAAAGCTCTAGCGATTCTCTACCTTGCCACATTCCTGTGCACCCTCACCCAGTGGGTGCTGTGCCCGTAACTTAGCTATACAGTGACTACAGATCAGCTGGTTTCCAGCACAGTGGAGTGTGTGGCTTGTGCATACATTTGCCGATTTCATGAGGCAGAGGCAGTCACACTGCCGGCACGTCAGGCAGCTCTTTGATTTATTGAGCAGAGGCTGCAGCACCTGTGCCTTTTGTCAACAAATCAGGCGCAGGCCGAGTGATTTCTCTGATAGCCCAAGTGGTGGCCTGTTTTTAAGTGACATTTCAGATACCACAGTTCTGTTGATGTGGAACAGTGATAGGTTTGGGTGGTAGAAAGGAGTTGGCCTGCTTTTAACACTGTACTCATTTTTCATTTTAAAGAATTAGTCCTCATTGGAGCTTTGCAGGTTAAACATTTTATTTAACATTCTGACTAAACTATAACCTAAAAAAGAAAAAAAAAAGTTGACATTTTAGTAGAGTCAGTCTGCAGTTCAGATGCTCTAAGTAAGACTTGCCACTTTAAAAGTCGCTCCAAGAGGAGAGCTACACTCGGGGAAAATTCCCAACTTTGCTGCCTTCCTCCCTGGTAAAATGATGCATGTGTGGGGTGTGTGTGTGTGTATGTGTGTGTGTGGTGTGTGTATGTGTGTGTGGTATGCGGTGTGTTTGTGGTGTGTGTGTGGTGGTGTGTGTGTTTTTGTGGTGTCTTTGTGGTAGGTGGTGGTGTGTGTGTGTACTTGGTGTGAGGTATATGTATATGGTATGTGGGGTGTGTGGTGTGTGCATGCATGTATGGTGTATGTATGTGTGTGTGGTGTGTATATGTACAGTGTATTGTGTGCATGTGTGGTGTGTGTGTATATGGTGAGGTGTATGTATATGATGTGTGGTGTGTGTGGTGTATGTGTGTGGTGTGTGCATGCATATGTGATGTGTGTGGTATGTGGTGTATCTGTGGTTTGTGTGTTTGGTGTGTGTGGTAGGTGGTGTGTGTGTGTACATGGTGTGAGGTGTATGTAATGGTATGTGAGGTGGGGTGTGTGTGTGGTGTATGTGTGCAGTGGGTGTGTAGTATGTAGTGTGTTCGGTGTATGTGGTGTGTGTGTATGTGGTAGGTGGTGTGTGTGGTGTGTGTGTGTACACGGTGTGAGGTGTACGTATATGGTATGTGGGATGTGTGGGTGTGCGTGCAGGTATGGTGTGTGTGTGTGTGTAGTGTGTGTGTGTGGTGTATATATGTGTGTGTGGTGTGTGTGCAGACACATGCTGCGACGAGCAGGACAGGGAGGAAGCCTGCTCTGGATCATCAGGTGACATGCAGGTCACCCCTGGGGCCAAGGTGCAACCCTCAAAACACCTTGACTCTTTGGAATGGCCAGGAGAAATGCCTCGTAGTGGTCCCACATGTGCTCTGAGTTATACCGGATGTGAAATTTCAGCCAAAACCAGAGTGAGAGAAACGACAAATCTGAACAGACTCAAACCTCCTCCCTGCAGGGCTGGCAGGACAGTCTGTGTGCCTTTGCTCAGACTCACCCAGATCTGGGGTTAGTGCTGCACCTGGAGAACGAGGCAGGGCTGCACATCCTTGTCCCACTCTCACCACTGGCCTCTTTACTGGGGATGCAGGGCAATCCTAACAGCAGCCCTCAGGACTCTGGTGACGAGCGGCTTCACTGGGCACCCCACTTGGTCATCCAGTGCTGAGGGTGTTGGCCCTGTCCTCTCTGCCCTGCAGAGAGCGTCCCTCTTCCCCTCCCTCCACAGCCCCGACTGGACTCTCCCACCAGGGTGATCTGCAGGCATTTTCTCTCTGGCGTGCTTCTCTTCTCATGAACCACGCTTCATATGTTCTAGTTACTGCTGCACGACAAACCACCCCAAAACTTAGCGGCTGAAAACGACGCTATTATTTGTCACATTCTGGGGACTTACTGGGCTCAGCTGAGTGACTGCAGCAGGAAAGAGGCCGGGGCAGGAGTCCTCTGAAGACTTGGTGCCTCCTGTTGCTGGCCCCTGGCCTGGGATCGCTGAACTGCTGGGGGGCAGGTTTGGGCTTCCTGACAGCATGGCGATCGCAGGAAGTAAGGGCTTCTCATGATTGCCTGCTTCCCGCCAGAGCCAGCGTCCAGAAGTCATGAGCGCCCCCTGTCTCTTAAGGCTCAGCCCAGCACCACTTCTCTTCCCTCTGCCCAGACCTCAATGCCCTGCCGCCGCCAGACTCGGGGCCGGAGGACGAGGCTCGGTGGCACCTCCACGACTCTCCTAACGGGCCTCCAGGTAAACGGCGGGGGCCGGCGAGGGGCACTTCGTCCTCCCTCGCAGGTGTGTGTCCGCCCCCCCCTCCCCCCCACATACACACCTGTTCACACCTGAGGGCCTTTCCGCAAAGCCCGGTGGCCTCACGGCCCTTTTCCCCCACACTGTGGCTCCCCCAGCCCCCAGAGCCCCGCATCCCTGTCCCAGGAGGAGCCCCATGTCCCCAGGAATCCTTTCCTGTGGGGAGTGTGACCAGAGCCACTCCTTTCCCTGAGGATCGCCTTCCTGACTGGACAACGCCTGCAGCCTACAACGACTTTTGTGCGCCAGGCCTCGTGCCCTGAGCTGCTTGGCCGGCGGTTTTGCTGTGAGCTGATTGGCTGCTGTGCGCTGAGCTGATTGGGCGGTGGTTATGCTGTGGGCTGATCGGGAATGGATTGGCTGAGGCTTTGGAGCCGTGTGGGCGGGGCCTGCGCAGCTTCAGCTTCCATCGGCTTAGCGCCAGCTTCGCATGTGAGGGCGGAGGCGTCGTCCCTAGACTCATAGCTGCCCCCGCGGTGTCTGCGTGCTGCTCGTCAGCTCACTCCGGAACCTTCTCTCTTCCGGTCTGTTTTCCGCAGCTGACGTAGCACTGTGAAAAGGCGTGGACCTGTTATGCAAATGTCAATAGAAACAGGTATTGAGAAACAGGATTCATAGTGTCGCAAGTTAACCGTTTCTGGGCTGTGTGCTCTGGTCAGAAAGTCAGTCTGTTCCTGCTTTTTCGATTTGTTCGCTGTTGTCTTAATCATTGTGAGCCTTGACGTTCTCAAATAGAGACAGCTGTCTCTATCTCACGAGGATAAAATGCTTGGAATAAAGTAACGCAGCTCACCTCTAATCTGCGGCGTTATATAAAAGTTATCTTTTAACAAAACCCACCGGCACCCCCACCCTTCACCACTGCCAAGAGCCAAGAGTCAGAAGTTGTCATTTACACACCAAAAGCAGAAAATCTCTTCAGAATAGTTAGTTTTAGAAACATAGACTTGCTTCTTTTGGAAAACTATTTTGTGTGATTTTGATACAATTACGTCATTTTTTGAGACCATTTGTTGTATTCAGTACGAACCCAGCCTTTAACAGAAAGTTTAGCTACGTACTCACCTGGAAAAAATGTTTCTCCTGGGAGGTATTTGGGGGAGCATTGTGGAAAAACTATACAGTGCTCCTCAGAATGGCTTTCCCTATTTTGAAATATTTTTGAAGTGAGGCCTAGTCAAGGAAAGATACCTTTAGCAGCAGTTGGGTAGATTTTTCATACATGAAATATTTCCATTCATACTGCTCAAACTAGAAATAAGGAGCAAATTAAAAAAATATTCAGCACCTGTGTACTCGTGTTTAGGTGCCAACTGTGTTCTGGAGAAAACCGAGAATCTTTCCCAGGATGCCATGCTGTGGTAGCACAGAAGTCCAGACAGCAAGGAGAGGGAGACCGAGACAAGAAGGGTGGGGAGAGGGTGGCTTGAGTCTGACACTCCAAGAGACTTTTGATGCAGGTACCTGGTCATCTGAAAGGAGCTAGTGTCATATAACCTGAAAGAAAGGGCCTTTTCTTTAAAGGGTCTTCAGTGTATCTGCCATTTTTAAACCGTGATTTTGGGCAAGTTGTTTAATAGCTCTGAACTTCAGCTTCCTTATGTTTAAATTAGAGAAAATAACAGTATATACCTGTTGGGGTTTGGGGACTTTAAACAATATAGCAAGGTCGAATGCTTCGTGTGGTGCCTGGAAGGCAGGAGGCAACCTATCTTCAATGACAGATGTAACTGACTTTGAGAAGAATCTTACCCTGTATTCGCAAGCATTTATTTCAGTATCAGCTGAGGTGATTCTGCTCCATTTGTGAGTTTTGGCCTGAGGTTACAGTACTGATTAGGGCAAGAAACAGACCGGCAGGCCAGCCAGAATTTTAGCTGGCAGATTCTGAAATGAAATAGCCAAATGGGCTTTGTAAGCATTCCACTCATCCATACAGGAGAGACTGGAGATGGCCCAAGCTATCCACATGTCCCTGGCCGCACGCAAAGAGGGTGCAAGAGGGCCCAGTGGAAACTAAAAGCTGGGACAGACTTAAAAATTGTCTGAACTTTGAATGCCCTTTTGACATACACAGTCAGATCCATTGCCAGAGGGTGGAAGCCTCACCTGCTTGAGGTGTTTGAGCTCAACTCTGATCAACCATTGGCTGACTAAGCTGTGCAAACAAAGGGTGACCTCTAAGAAGCTGACTTCAAAACAGAAAAGAATAAAAGAAAACTGAGCAGAGACTGCTGCAGCAGCCACATACCTCAGAGAAAACAGGTTACACAAATTTAGTTCAGGCAAGTTAATAAACAAACAAGAAGAAAAAAATAGCCTCAATAACAACTAGGGTGGGGGTGCAAGAATCAGAATCCATAGTTGCTACAATTTATTATTTAAAGTGTCCAGTTTTCAACAAAATATTATGAGATGCAAAGAAGTAGAAAAGTATAACTCATATTTAGGAAAAAAACAGAAACTTGCTGAGTGGGTGAAGCTGTTGGACTCAACAGACTTCAAAGCAACTATTGTCAACATTCTGTTTGTTGAGTCTTCGTTATCATACTTTCCTTAATTTTTAAAATATGGCTAGATAAGCAGCTGGTCTCTCCTGTTCGTTTGCCACTGAGATTGCTACTGTTCCTGAGCAAGGACATTTTTGTGTGTTGCACTCCAAATCAAGTCAGCCCCCAGCAAAGTTGCTGGTTTTCCCATTGCCCTACCCTGGTAGAACTACCGTGCTGGCCAAGCTGGGTTGGAGATGGGAGCAACCCTGGAGACAATACCATGGGCTACCCCCGCCCCCAGCCCTGGTTCTTACATGAGGTTTAGTAATTTTTCATGAAAAATCGCTTCTCAACTTGGTGTATGCTTTTGGTTTCTAGAGTCCTTGTTGTTCTTGAGAGTTTTGTCCAGTTAATATCATTGCTTCTTGGGGAGAAGATTTATCAAGCTACTCGGTCTAATATACAGGAAATTCTGCCCCATGGGCATTTCCCTCATCAGTCATCAGGGAAATGAAAATTAAAGTGTCAATGAGATTCAGCATTTCACACCCAGCACATTGTTGGACATTGGTTGAGTAACACTCACACACGTGTACAAGCTCTCTCTTCTTGTTTCTTACACACATACACAAACACGTGTACACTCCTATGTAGATACATACAATAGACACACGCACACATACATGCACACGCACCCTGCCATGGTCATGTGCAGTGGTCATCTCCAGCATTGCCAGCGGTGCTCATAACCACACGTAGACACACATGCACACACATGGACACATATGCTTGCACACATGCACAGCAGTCACGTTCACCATGTGCAGCGGTACGTCCAGAATGCTGAGCCTGGAGCCGGCTGAGCACCGCCAGCCGGTTCATGAATAAAGTGAGCAGCCAGACAGGAATAACTGAGCCCAGGCCACCAGGAGAACCAGAGGGGGCCTTTGCCAACATGATGAGCAAAAAGCTTTAAGAAACGTGATCTTCTAGCTCTGAGATGATAATTACAAAAAGAAGGCTTTAAAAGGGCTACCCCACAAACCGGTGTGGTGTTTAGCATGTCTTCCGAATGCCAAGGTGTGGTGCTGACTGGTCTGCATTGGCAGGACTCACGGCCGTGTGCAATTTACATTCCTGGGGCGTCATGGGTCATTGCAGGGGGAGCGCCCATGTGTCACACACATCCTGCAGCAAAAGTGATTACCATTTAAATGGGCCTGAGTCCACCAGTGACATTCTACAGTGTAAGTTACTGTTTCCTGGCGCCTTGCTTTCTCCAACTGAAAGCACAGCAGAGCTGTTCAGCTTGGCTACGGACGGTTCTGAAGGTTGGCGGGTTGGGGTGATGTGAGTCTCGGCCCTCACAGTGCCCATGATTCGCCTCTTCACCCTGGCCAGTGAACTGACTTGACCATTCCTCTCTGGTGCCTGAGGGCGAATGAACACCACCGCCTGGCCAGGGCTATTGGGCGCCTGGGGCAGAATGTTCTCAGAGACACGCATGACAGAGAGATGAACACACTGGGCTCCTGCAGACCCCACCAGGAGGCAGTGGCCCAGGCGGACTCTGCCCTGGCAGGGAGAGGAGGGGGAGGCATGCCTATAGTGGCCTTCAGGGGCTTGTGGAGGGGAAGATCTGCACTGTGGTCATCACAAACCGAGAACAGCCGCTCCAGGTGGGGCTGGCACTTATGTGTACAGCAGACCAAGCCCTCCTGTCTTGAGGACAGGCCTGTTGGTCTGGGCATGCCCAGTCCTTGGTTTCAGAGTCTGGAGTGAGATCGCTACACAGGTGGGACTATTTCAGTCTGCGCTGTGGTTGGCATGGGGCAGGTGCTGGGTGGGAAGCCATCTTACATGTCTAGGTGAGCTGTGGTGGTTATGCTCGGGAAGTGAGTTCGAGAAAGAAAGCATCATGGAGGGGATTGAACAGCTGGTTGGAGATACGGATGTGAGACACAGTGGGGTCAGCGAGGCATTTCTCGGGGTGGAGAGAGGGAGGTGGCCAGACTTGACCCTGGATGGTGATACCTGCACAGATTGGACTGATGAGGCCGCTCTGGAGGCTGGAAGGTGGGGACCGTGTACATGGAGATTAGGGTGAGGGTGAGGGCGTGGGAGAAGGCGACACCAGCGTGATCCATGGCGGTGGTGGCTCCATGAACCGCGTGAGGATCCAGCTGAGGGGGCAGGACCAGCTGATGAACTGCATCTTATTTTCTAAGAGAGGTGTGATAGACAGGTCTTAAGTGTGTGACACACGCACACAACCTGTGCAGACCACCCACGTGGGTTACAAGTTTTACAGCACCCTGGAAGGACCTTCAGGAGGCGGCTCAGCCAACAGGAAGGCACCGTGGAAACGGACCTCTCAGCACTCGTGAGCCTGCCTGACACCCCACAGGGTTGGGGGTAGGGGGTGGTAGAACTCCACATCCACCCAACACTTGTATGTTGTTGTTCGGTGCTGTCGAGTCGATGTCGCCTGTAAAAATGGTGTGGCAGGGTCAGAGGTCCTCTAACTTCAGGGGGAAAGAAGATCAAGATCAGCATCAACAACCCAAGGCTGATTCCTATGAGATGGAAGTCAGACATACCTCCACTCTCCAACCTTTTTACCAATTCTGACACCAGCCAGACCTCCCACGGCACTCTCTGCTCCTCTTCTGGGTTTGATAATTCGTTGCAGTGGCCACAGACAACTCACAGACCGTACTCCCACAGTTATGGGGTTTATTAGGAAAGTAACAGGTTACAGTTCAGGATCAGGAACGACTCAGGATACAGTTCTTCAATCAGGACAGCTTCTTGGCCACGCCCACAGGCAGGCCTTTCTCTTCAGCCTCTCAACCTAGCCTTTGCCCTGCTTGGGCAAGTGTTACAAAGCTCTTAAGTCTGCCAGTAAGTGGCTGGAGGCACCCCATTCTGCCAGGAAGCCTCCTGCCCGAAGGCATTCGTGCTCTAGCTCAGTTTCTCTGCCACTGCTTCTCACTGTCTTGCCGGCCTCTGGTGTTACAGCTCTTTCTCTCTGTCCCCTGCATGTCGGAGGTTCTCAGAGCAGGGACCCTGTGTCCAAAGGACGTGCTCCACTCCTAGCTCTTCTTGGTGGTAGTGAGGTCCCCCCTTTCCACCTTTGGGGTGGCTAATTTTAAGCCTAACGAGGTGGCACTGACGAATCCTCTCGTTAGGGTTCCATACACCTTATTTGCATGGTTCCACCCTCACAAGTGTGCCATGCACCTTATTTGCATTATTAGCAAACTGTCCAATCCCCTTGGTGGATTTGCATAGTCCCACCCAGTCATTTGGTGGGAGTTGCAAGACCATGGCTAGAAAGGCCCTATAAAAGCCATCTATTGCACCACAACAACTCATAGAGACCTTATAGACAACAGAATGAAACGTTCCTGGTCCTGCACCATCCTCACACTCATTGCTATGTTTGAGCGCATTGTTGCACCCATTGTGTCAGTCCATCTCATTGAGGATCTTTCTCTTTCTGTGGGCTCTTTAATTGTAGCCATTCCAGTGGGCTTGTAGTGCCATCACACTGGGGTGTTAATGTGCATGCCTCTTCTTTGGTCAGTTCAGGTGAGGCCCTGGTTCTTAGCAGCTTGCCTCCGCCAGTGTAACCAGTGTCCTGAATTGGTCTTTGGCACACCCATGCAGTCCTTTATACCCTTCTCTCACGGGTCTGTATTGCAGAAGAATGGGTCGAATTGGATTTCAGACAGATCTTAGTTCTGCCCAATGGAAATATAACGAGAACCACAAATGCAAGCCAGAATATAATTTGAAATGCTTCGTAGCTATATTAAAAAAGTAATAAGTAGCAGATGAATTTAATTTTAGTGCTATATTTAACCCAATATATACAGAATATTATTTCAACATGTAGTCAGCGTAAAAAATATCAGTGAGATATGTTACATTCTTAGTGAAATCTTCAAAATCCAGTATGTATTTTTCACATATGGAGCGTCTCGATTAGACTGGCCGCACTTGAGGTGCCCGGTGGCCATGTGTGGCTAGTGGCTGCTGTACTGGACAGTGCAGGGACAATACTGCCAGTGCTGTAGAAGGCCTGGGTTTGTTTTCTCTAGTTAGTCTCACACTTGGGCAAAACAGCTGAAACATCAGGTTTCCAGCTGCAGAGTAAATTTGCCAGAAAATACCTCTGGATTTTTGGCAAGTAAGAGATGAAAACAGGAAACTCAGTTTTTGCTTTGTAATAGTTTCCAAATAGCAGTGTGAAAATCAGGTTGTTTTCTGGTGGTTGGGGGAAGCTATGGAGCATATTTGTTGGGACTAATTTTCTATATTTGCTGGACAATGCTGGCACTCAGAGGGCTCGGGAGGGCCCTTATGTGGCATTTACGGATGTGCCGGGGCCAGGCGCCAGGTGCTGTGGCCACATCCCTCCCAGGGGCCCTGCCTGCTGACTGTGCAGCCACCTCCCTTGGCATCAAGGGAGCACCAGCAACATTGATGCACACAAACATAAGATGCTTAGAGTCTGGAAAGGTGGTTCTCATCCTATTCATTTCATAGGGCTGTGTATATTACAGTACTTCAGAGTTTTTTATTCTGATACAATTTCCTTGGTAGTAGTAAAGGTTGTTCTTATGCAGTGAGGCCCCCAGGCACCCTTAGCCCTAGGCCCCCACTGATCTGCTGCCTCACCAGAGGTGAGATTACAGTTCCCCTTTTGGAGTCGTACAATATGCACTCTAGTGGTTGTTTCTGTAACGCGGCGTAAATTCTCAACATTGACCCATGTTGTTGCCTATATCAGTAGTTTGTTCATTTAATTCTCCTTGGGGAAGATTTCATTGGATATATACACCACAGTTTATTCACTCACTGCTGGATGAGTATTTCGGTCGTCTCCAGTATTTGGCTATTTTGAGTAAAGCTGCTGTGAACATTCATGTACAAGTTTTGTGTTTTGCATGTTTTCATTTTTCTTGGGTAAATACCTAAAAGTGGAAGGGCTGGCTTATATGGTAAGTCTATGTCTGACTCTACAAGAACCTGCTAATCTGTTTTATAGAGCAGTTTAGCAATGCATAAGAGCTTCAGTTACTCTAACACCCGATGGATTGTCAGTCTTTGATTTTAGCATTTCTGGAGAGGGTAGGGGTGTTTGATTGTGGTTAAAATTTCATTTCCCTGGTGACTAGTGATATTGAACATCTTTTCATGTGCTCAGTGATCATTCACATGTGTGTATGAGAAATGTTTTCAGTATTTTGCCCATTTTTAATTCAGTTGCTTATCTTATTAATGAGTTGTAACGTACTGGGTATAAGTCCTTAGTCAAATATATGTATTGTAGATATTTTGTCCTGATCTGAAGCTTGCCTTTTCATTGTTATTATAGGGTCTTTCAAAGACTAAAGCTTTTAATTTCGATGAAGTCCAATTTATCCATTTTTTCTGTACTTTGTGCTTCTTGTGTTGTGTCTAAGAAATCTTTGCCTGCCCTAAGGTCATGCATATTTTATGCTATATTTTCTTCTAGATGGTTTATAGTTTCAGCTTTTATGCTTAGTTTCATTACCTGTGATCTATTTTGAGTTGATTTTTTTTGTGCATGGTATGAGGAAAGGGTTGAGGGTCATTTTTTTTTTTTTTTTCGCCACAAGGGTGTCCAGTCGTTTCAGAGCCACTTGTTGGAAGCTGAGGTCATTGATTTAAACTGTTCTTTTTAATATGATCATTTAAAGCTATTAATTTACTTTTAAGCATTGTTTTAGCTGCAACCCACAGATTTTTTTTTTTACTTTTTTTCCTTAATTTTATTGTTGTACTTTAACTGAAAATTTACGATTCAAGTTAGTCTCTAGTACAAAAATTTATACATACGTTGTTATGTGACCCTAATTGCTCTCCCTATACTGTGACAGCACATTCCTTCTTTCCACCCCTGATTTCCCGTGTCCCTTCAACCAACTCCTGACCCTCTCTGCCTTCTCATCTCACCTTTGAACAGGAGCTGCCCATTTAGTCTCATGTATCTACTTGGGCTAGGAAGCACACCCTTCATGAGTATCATTTTATGTCCCATAGTCCAGTCTAATCTTTGTCTGAAGAGCAGGCCTCCAGAATGGTTTTAGTGCTGGGTTGACAGAGTCTGGGGCCATGCTTTCTGGAGTTCCTCTAGTCTCGGACCATTAAGTCTGGTCTTTTTATTAGAATTTGAGTTCTGTACCCCACTTTTCTCCTGCTCCATCAGGGACTCTCTGTTGTGTTCCCTGTCAGGGTGGTCATTGGTGGTAGCGGGGCACCATCTAGTTCTCCTGGTCTCAGGCTGATGGAGTCTCTGGTTTATGTGGCCCTTTCTGTCTCTTGGGCTAATACTTTCCTTGTGTCTTTGGTGTTCATTTTCCTTTGCTCCAGGTGGGAGCAACCCACAAATCCAATGTTTTGTTTTTATTTCCATTTAGTTCAAAATAGTTTCCATTTTTTTATTAGTTGCTTGTTAATCTTGGGTTATTTAGTAATGTATCAGTTAATTTCCAAACACTGGCGGTTTTCCAGAAATCTTTCTGTTATGGTTTCTAATTTAATTCAGGTATCATCAGGGAGCATAGCTGGTCTGATTTCAGCCCCTTTAGATTTATGAAGATGTATTTTACTGCCAAGCACGTGGTCTGTCTTGGTGATCTTCCTGAGGATTGAGGCTTAGGTAAGAGCTGGTCTGCTGACTCCATGTGAGCATGGGCTGTTCCAGGGACATGGCTGACACCGTACCTCAGGCTTGTGTGACTGTGGGCCATAGGCTCGAACCCATGTCCCACCTCAGTGCAGAGCCTTAGAGCGCCATGGGCCGCAGGAGGAAGGGGATGGCACATGAGAAGGGGCAGGGTGGAGGTGACTGTGGAGGACTCCTCCCTACCCACCCACCATGAACAACGCAACTGAGGGATGAGGGTGAGGTGGAAGCTCACGGGGCAGAGGTGTGTCGCAGCTTTTTATGCCGTAAAAGTCTCACCCTGTCTGAAAGCAAGGAGCCTAGGGGGTAGAACTGGTGAGTGGTGTGTAGGGACACAGAGGGGCGGCACTGACTGGGGGGGGAAGGCCAGCCCTGGGGGGTAGAACTGGTGAGCGGTGTGTAGGGACACGGAGGGGCGGCACTGACTGGGGGGGG
>NW_004443964.1:250398-268254 GCF_000243295.1 Trichechus manatus latirostris
CAGCCCTGGGGGGTAGAACTGGTGAGCGGTGTGTAGGGACACGGAGGGGCGGCACTGACTGCGGGGGGAAGGCCAGCCCTGGGGGGTAGAACTGGTGAGCGGTGTGTAGGGACACGGAGGGGTGGCACTGACTGGGGGGTGGGTTGGGCAGAGGCTTGGGCGGTCCTGGTTATCTTCACGCCAGGTCTCGCTAGCCTTGGCTCCATGCCAGTGTCCAGCAGTGTTACCCTGGTTACTTTGGGGTACCCCCTGCCCGGTGGAGACCGGGACCCCCTCGCAGCCTCTCACAGCCCTCTCTGAAATAATGGGTGTGTGGTTCATGCTGGTGCACACTTTCCCGCCAGTCAGACAGGTTTCTGCAGCTATCAGTACCCGTTGAGAACTCTAGGTGTGGAGCAAACGGAGGCTCTCGCTGGCCTGTGTGGGTGTCCAGTGGCTGAGAAAATGGGCCTGAAGCTGGAGTTTGGATCCAGCCTCCACTTACTGGCTACACAGCATCAGGCAGCTGACCTAAATACTCTGCCTCAGTTTCTATCTCTGTAAAATTTCTTAAGGTCATTGAAGGGTTCAGTGTGTTGGTTCAGATGAACCTTCTCTTGGAGCCCAGCCACCATGCTGTGGGAAGCCCAGCCAGCCACAGGGAGAGGCCGTTAGGAGGAGAGCAGGAGCCGAGGCCTGGCTGACAACCCACCTGCCCCTCACAAAGCTCAGGCCATCATGACAGCGGAGCCCACCCCCAAGACTTCGGGGGTCCGCTCCTCGGCAGGATTGTGGTTTTCAGGGACCCCTCTGAACCTGTTTCCACAGTGTCCACTCTGGGCCTCCATGAGCATGCGTGACTTTGCTGCATCGCTGAAAAGCAGACCCAAGTCCTTCTTGCCCGGCGCCCTGTGCTGCCTTCCACCGCACACTCAGTCACAGGGCCACTGCTCTGGGTTAGATGGGTCAGATCCCAGGTGTCCAAGAGTGTGCTGGTGGGGTGGGGGACAGGGCCCACTTCTGTGGGTAGCTGGGACATGGCGGAGGGGTGGCCACCGGTTTTCTAAGGGCATAATTGAAAGTTTGGACGGCCTGGAAGTATTAATCAGGGAATTGGCCAGTGTTCCTTTTAGAAAGAGTTTTACTTTGTTGTGATTTGGTTTGTGAGAGAGTGTTCATATGGAATTACAATAGTAACATATTGTAATTATGTACATATATATTTCATTGGGTGTGTACAGGTAGATAGAGACCAGTATTTGCAGAAAAGAAAACCAAGTGTGAACAATTATTTTCATTTCCCACGTGCTCTGCTCTTGAGCGCCACCTGTTGAAGGTGGAAATGCTAACGGCTGCGGCTCCTCTCGCCCCGCTCTCGGGGAGGCAGGTCTCTGGAATTCCTGGGCCCTTGCTGGGATTTGGGCGGCCTGTGATGGTGCCTAGCCCTGGGGTCAGGGAGCTGCAGGCTTGCGGGTGCCTCCTCCCCGAGTCAGGTCAGGGCTACGAAGAGCACGCTCAGCTGACAGCATCCCTCTCAAACTTGGGCCCAGCACTTAGTGGGGGTCTGGGCAGCCTGGACACCGCAGGCTGAATCCCACACTCCGTCGTCCCCGAGCTCAGGCTTCAGTGTAAACTGTGTTTCCAAACTGAGAATGGCCTTTGGAGCAACAGAAGCTCCACAAGGAAACCTGGAAGATGGAGCGGGCAGGCGGCTGGTGCAGGACTGAGCCACACCTGGGCCGTCTGGGTGAGACCTGCTGGGGAACCGTCAGTGTGAGCTCCATCGGAGAAGCCTCGGGAGTGCACTGTGGGGTCCCTGCATCTTCCGGTCCTTGGGCGTGGGAGGCCAGACCACCCCCTTGCCAGAAACACATCTCTGCGGCTTGTGCCCCTGTGGGTAGAACTGCCAGTTGCCAGGAGAAGCCGTTTGAGTGTCGCTTGCCCACTTCGGGGTGTGCTCTGGCTCCAGATGCTAAAGCAGATTTCCTGCGCGTCCTTCCGTGCCTGCCCCAGGGTGCCTCCTGCTTCTGTATGCCGCAGTAAAGAGCAGTCTTCAGCAGCACTTACAGCAAACGATGTACGGACAGAGATCTCAAGGACGGACAGAACAAGGAGGCAGGTCAGTAAGGGCAGAGTAGGCTTGAGCAGCACCATCTACCAAGTGCACCCATCACTCCGGGACATTCCACCAGCACTTTCTCCTCAAATGGAGGACACTTACCAAGAGGTACTTGTATTCTGGGCCGTAAAACCATTCTCAGTACATGTGAAAGGATTCAAGTCATACAAAATGTGTTCTTTGTCCATAATGGTATTAAATTAGAAAATAACAGTAGAAAGTTATCTGGAAAATACCTAAATACTCAGAAACTCCGTAATACACTTTAAATAAGCCAGTGGTCAGTGAAGAGATCTAAATGGAAATTAGAAAGTACTTAGAATTAAATGAAAATTAAAACACATATCAAAATTGTGAGATGCCTTGAAACAATACTTAGAAGCAGATTTATTGATAGCACTACGCAGACGTATTAGAGAAGAAGAAAGGTCTCAAATCAGTGACCTCAGTTTCCACCTTAAACTAGAGAAAGAACAAAGGAAACTCAATGCAGCAGAAGAAAGGAAATGATGGCGACAGTGGAGATCAGTGAAATAGAAGATAGAAAAACAAAAATCAGTGAAACCAAAAGTTGGTTCTTTGAGAAAAATCAGTAAACCTCTAGGCAGATGGATCCAGAAAAAAAGAAGAAAAGACACAAATTACTAATATCAGGAATGAGAGCGTGAAATAACTGCGGATTCTACACTTATTTAGAGGATATTAAGGAAATATTTTGAACAGCGTTATGCCAGTAATTTCAACAACTTCAATGGAATGGACATTTTCTTGAAGAGACACGAACTGCCAGCTCTCACTCTTAAAGAAATAGATGTGAGTAGCCTTATATCTGTTAAAGAAATTGAATTTGTAGTTAAAAATCGTCTCACAAAACAAAAGCAAAAATCACTCCAGACCCAGATGGCTTCACTAAATGTTTAAGGAAGAGATGCCATTCCCACACACTGGGGTCAGGTGCGCTCCTGAGGGAGGTGACGGAAACACCTGTACCAGAAGGAACGCTGGGCCTGGGAGGCCACCTGCAGGTCCCAGCCTGCTGCTCACCCAGCACTCAGCATGATACGCTTTACACAGCATCAGATTAAACACAGGATTAGTTCATGTACAAATAAATTACAGTTTTAAAAAGTGGCTAGAACTGATGACTGGCAAATTTCTAAAAGCGTTGGTAAAAGCCTTACAGGTTCTGTCTTGTTGGAAACCGCACTTGAAGATTCTAAACACCCAGAAACTTATGCAACTCCTTGGGTTAGCACCTGCTCGACCAGACAAAACCAGCAGCTGGGACCTCCCAGCTTCCAAGGCCAGCGTTGCCGTCTGTGGGCAGGAAGGCACACACTTTGTTCCACTTTATTAGACTTCAGTCTTAGCCCGAATACCGTTTGTGGAAAACGATCACTCGGTGAGCGTTGTGTGACCTCAGGCAGTGCTGGTCGGAACGAAGCATCGTCGTGCGTTTTCCTTCTCCAGACCCATTTTTCCGCTGGAATTTACTCCCAGTTGTCTGTGTCAGGAGCACTGGTGGCGCAGTGGTTAAGAGCTCGGCTGCTAACAAAAAGGTTGGCAGTGCAAGTCCACCAGCTGCTCCTTGGAAGCACTATGGGGCAGTTCTACTCTGTCCTGTCGGCTCAACAGCAACGGATTTGTTTTTTGTTTTTTGTTTTTTTTTTTTTTTTCAGTTTGTCTGTATCAAAGAGTCCCTGGGTGGCACAGACAGTTAAGCACTTGACTATTAGTTCGAACCCACCCAGAGGTGCCTTGGAAGAAAGGCCTCGTGATCTGCTTCTGAAAGGTCATCACCTTGAAAACCCCGTGGAGCGTATTTCTTCTGTGCACACATGGGGTCGCCATGAGTAGGAACTGGTTGTTTTTTTTTGTCTGTGTCAGCATCGTTTCGCAGACAGCGAAGTGAAGGCGCTGGTTGGAGCAGAGAAGGCGAGAGGCAGGGGTGGCTCCTGTAGGAAGGTGGCCTCATTCACCCGACAGCCTCGGGTTCTCGGGACTGCTTGCCAGGAGCTGGTGTCCCACACAGCTCTTGCTGCTCCAGAGGGGGTTTCAAGCAGCCACCAGCATGCAGAAACAATGCAAAGCTGTCGCCTCTCCACGGCCACCCAGTCGCCTCTGGTGGACCTTGGTGTTCAACAGTGTGATGGACCTGGGGTCGGCCAGCCCCTCTGTGCACGTGTGTGTGTGCATGCACACACAAACACATATATACATCTATAGGTGGGGAATGTGTTTACGTTCACACGTGTTTATACATGTATACAGGTACGGAACGCAACTTTATTTGGGTAGCTTTTTCTCTGACTATAAAAATAATCTTGCTTTTTAAATTATTGATAGACTATTTTTAGAGCACTTTTAGGGTTACAGAAAAATAGCACAGAAAGAACAGAGAGTTCCCATGCACCCCCCAACCCCCAGTTTCCCCTAATATTTACGTCTTGCACTAGTGTGGTACATTTGTTATAATCGATGAGCCAATATTGACTTATTATTATTTCTGAAGTCCATAGTTTACATTTCAGCACCATCTGTAAGTCGGTTGTACTGTCGTGGTTTGTGTGTTGCTGTGATAATGGAAGCTATGTCACCAGTATTTCAAATACCAGCGGGGTCGCCCACAGTAGACAGGTTTCAGCAGAGCTTCCAGACTAATACAGACTAGGAAGAAAGGCCTTGCGTTCTACTTCTGAAACTTAGCCACTGAAAACCCTATGGATCACAACAGAATATTGTCTGATATAGTGCTGGAAAATGTGCCCCCTAGGTTGGAAGGCAGTCAAAATACACAGTCACAACAATGGACTCGAGGATGCTGATGATCGTGAAGATGGCACAGGACCGGGCAACGTTTCGTTCTGTTGTACGTGGGGTAGCCATGAGTCAGAGCCGACCTGACAGCAACTAACAACCACAGCATAGTTTACGTTGGGGTGCGTACACTCTTTGTGTTGTACAGTCCTCTTGAGTTTTGACGTATGCATAATGTTATGTGTCTTAGTAATCTAGTGCTGCTATAACAGAAATACCACAAGTGGATGGCTTTAACAAAGAGAAGTTTATTCTCTCACCATCCAGTAGGCTACAAGTCCAAATTCAGGGTGTCAGCTCCAAGGGAACACTTTCTCTTTAAGCTCTGGAGGAAGGTCCGTGTCATCAGTCTTCCCTTGGTCTGGGAGCTTCTCTGTGTAGGAACCTCAGGTCCAAAGGATGCCCTCTGCTCCCAGCACTGTTTTCTTGGTGGTATGATGTTCCCATGTGTCTCTGCTCCCTTCTCTCTTTTGTATCTCAAAAGAGATTGGCTTAAGACACTATCCAGTCTTGCATACCTCATCAGTATAACTGCCACTAATCCATCTCATTATATCATAGTGATAAAGTTTACAACACATAAGGAAATCACGTTAGATTACAGAATGGTACACAATCATACAATACTAGGAATCATGACCCAGCCAAACTGGTACATATATTTTTTAGGGGACATAATTCAGTCCATGACACTGTGTAATCTTGCTTTTGTTTGTTTAAGAAATTCAGAAAATACAGGAAAGTATAAAGAAAAAAATCATCTATAATGTCACCACTCGTTGGCATCCACTATCCTTATTTAGGTGTATTTCCTTCCAGACATTTATAAGTTTTGTGGAATCATTCCAAACATTCTTTTTTGTAATGTGCTTATAATCCACTTATTAAATTAATATCCTTTGCCTTAACTCCTGTTTAAGATTCTGATTTTGGCATTCATCATTTATCTAAATCTTTTTAAATAATAGCTTTATGAGATATAATTCATGTACCGTAAAATTCATCCTTTTTACTTGTACAATTCAGTGTTTTAGTATGTTCACAGAGTTGTGCAACCATCAACACTATCCAATTCCAGAACATTTTATCACCCCAAAAAGAAATCCCATACCCATCAGCAGTCACTCCCTGTTCCCAGTACCTCCAGTCCCTGGCAGCGACTAATCTACCTTCTGACTGTATGGATTTGCTTATTCTAGGCATTTCATGTAAATGCAGTCTTATAGCATATGGCACTTTGTGACTGGCTCGTTTCACTCAGCATCGTGTTTTCAAGGTTCATCCATGCTGTATCAGTACTTCATTCTTTCGAAGGGCTGAGTAATATTCCATTGTATGAATAGACCACATTTTATTTATCCACTTATCAGCTGATGAACATACAGGTTGTTTGCACTTTTTTGGGTGTTATGAATAATGCTACTATACACATCTGTGTACAGGTTTTTGTGTGGACATGTGTTTTCAATTCTTCTGGATATTTACCTAGGAGTGGAATTGCTGGGTCATAAACATAAACTCTATGTTTAACCTTTGAGGAACTCCTTTCCAAAGCAGCTGTACCATTTTACATTCTCACAAACAATGTATGAGAGTTCCAGTTTCTCCATGTTCTTGTCAACACTTGTTATTATCTGTCTTTTTTATTATAGCCATCCTAGTGGGTGTGAAGTGGTATGTTATTGTGAATTTGACTGTCATTTCCCTAATGATTAAGGGGGAAGTCCCTGGGTGGTACAGATAGTTTATGTACTTGGCTGCTAACCGAAAGGTTGGAGGTTTGAGTCACCCAGAGGCACTTTGAAAGAAAAGCCTGGCAGTTTACTTCCGAAAAAAACAGCTATTGAAAACCCTTTGGAGCACAAGTCTGCTCTAACACACATGTGGGGGCCATAAGTCAGAATTGACAGCAACTGGTTAACTGGTTAAATGATTAATGATGTTGAGCATTTTTTCATGTGCTTTTTGGACATTTATATATCTTCTTTGGAGAAATGTCTATTTAGATTTTTTTGCCCATTTTTAAATTTAGTTATTTGTCTTTTTATTGTTGAGCTGTAAGAGTTCTTTATATACTCGGGACACCAGATCCTTATCAGGTATATGATTTGCAAATCCTTTGCAACACATTGTGTGGGTTGTCTTTTGACTTTCTTAGTAGTGTCTTTTGAGGTACAAAACTTTTTAATTTAGATAAAATCCCATTTATCTTTTTTTTTTTTTCCTTTGGTTGCTCATGCTTTTGGTGTCATATCTAAGAAACCATCGCCTAGTTCAAGGTCACAAAGATTTACCCTTCTGTTTTCTTCTGAGAGTTTTATAGTTTGAGCTATTACATTTCGGTTTTTCATTCATTTTTAGTTGATTTTCATATATGGTATGAGGTAGGGAATCCAACTTCATTCTTCTGTATATGGATATCCAGTTTCCCCAGCACCATTTGTTGAAAAAACTGTTATTTTTCCCATTGAATTGTCTTGGCACCCTTGTGAAAAATCAATTGACTATCAATGTATGAGTGTATCTTTGTACTCTCAGTTCTGTTTATCCCTATGTCTGTTCTTATGCCAGACATAGAGGACAAATGACTACTGTAGCTTTGTGGTAAATTTTGAAATTGATGTGAGTCCTCCAATTTTGTTCTTTTTTTTTCAAGTTTCTTTTTTTGGCTATTCTGAGTCTTCTGCATTTCCATATGAATTTTAAGGTCAGTTTATCAATTTCCACAAAGAAAGGCTGCTGGAATTTTGATGGAGATTATGTTGAATCTGTAGATCAAGTGGGGAATATTGCCATCTTAACAGTATTAAATCTTCCAGTCATGAACACAGGATTTCTTTCCATTTATTTAGGTCTTTAATTTCTTCCAACAGTGTTTTGTAGTTTTCAGTGTGGAGGTCTTATACTTCTTTTGTTAAGTTTATTCCTAAGTATTTTATTTTTTGATGCTATTTTAAATGGAATTGTTTTCTTAATTTCATTTTTGGATTGTTCATTACTGGTGTATAGAAATACAATTGATTTTTGTATATTGATCTTGTATCCTGCAGCCTACCTGAGCTCATTTATTAGTTTTAATAGTTTTTTTTGTGGATTCCTTGGAATTTTCTATGTACAAGATCATGTCATCTGCAAATGGAGATAGTTTTACTTCTTCCTTTCTAATCTGGATAAATGTTATTCCTTTTTCTTTTCTAACTGCCCCCGCTAGAACCTCCAACGCAATGTTAAGTAGTGAGATTCGACATTCTTGTCATATTCCTGATCTTAGGGGAAAAGCTTTCAGTATTTCACCATTTTAAGTATGATATTAGCTGTAATTTTTCATAAATGTCCTTTATCAGGTTAAGGAAGTTCCTAGTTTGAGTGGTTTTATCATGAAAGGGTGTTGGATTTTGTCAAATGCTTTTTCTGCTTCTATTGAGATGATCATGTGATTTTTGTCCTTTAGTCTATTAATATGGTATATTACATTGATTGATTTTTATATTTTGAACTAATCTTGAATTCTGGGATAAAACCTTCCTGGTCATGGTGTATAATCCTTGTTATATGTTGCTGTATTCAGTTTGCTATTTTGCTGAGGATTTTTGCACCTATATTCGTAAAAGTTATTAGTCTGTAGTTCTCTTGTGATATTTTTGTCTGGCTTTCGTCTCAGGGTAATGGTGGCCTCATACAATGAGTTAGGAAATGTTCCTGCCTCTTCAATTTTTTCAGAAGAGTTTGGGAAGGATTCATATCAATTCCTCTTTAAACGCTTGGTAGAATTTACCAGCAAAGCCACCTGGTCCTGGGCTTCTCTTTGTGGAAAGTTTTTTGACTACTATTTCAATCTTTTTACTTGGTATAGGTCTATTCAGGTGCTTTGTTTCTTCTTGAGTCAGTTTTGGTAGTTTGTGTGATTCTAGGAATTTGTCCATTTCATCTAAGTTATCTAGTCATTATATCCTTTTATGCTATTTTGGATATTTCTTTTCATGGTTAAAAACAGCATTTTTATTTTTGAATTTCACATAAAGCTTTACCATTTATCAAAGGCAAAAGGGAGTCCTCCCGATTAAACAATCAGTAAGCATTAGCATAGGAATGGGGACCCTGGGGTTGGTCAGTATTTGGCCACTGATGTTTGTTGACCTTGAGAAAGTCCCCTCCCCCCATCTGTCAGCCTTGGGCAGAGATATTGAACCTGTGAAGGAAAAATGTGCAAATTTGTTTTTCACTCTCTGAGTCTCATTTTGTGGGAAATAAATTGTAGGTTGTTTTGTAACAAACTGTTCTATTAACTCTCTCATTGTTAATTGCTTCTAGGTTTTTACCTCAAACGGCCCAACGGTGATCATGCCTACCTGGTTCTGCTCCAGAGCGTGGTTTTCCCACGTGGGCTGGTTTGATGAGGGCGGGCAGGTAAGTGCTGAAAGGAGGGGCACTAATGGGACCCCTGGTGCAGTGGTGGTGGTGCAGTGGTTAAGAGCTCGGCTGGTAACCAAAAGGCTGGCAGTTCAAATCCACCAGCCACTTCTTGGAAACCTTATAGGGCAGTTCTGCTCTGTCCTATAGGATCACTATGAGTTGGGATTGATTTGACGGCAGCGGGTTTGGTTTTGGTTATGGGCCCCCTGGCAGAAGTCCCGCTCTGGAATGGGAACAGGCCCCTTCTCCACGATGTAGTCCTGGCCTGTGTGTGATCACCATGCCCACCAACCCTGCCTTCAAAGCCTCTTCCCCTCTCCTGCCAAGCTGTGCCTGCAGGTCAGAGCAGGCTCTGGAAGCCTAGCCTTTGCCCAGAGGCACCACACTGCCTTTGTTTGCTAAAAGCAAGGATTTGTGTGTGAAGGCTGCGGGCGTGATTCACACCTGCTGGGGAAGGCTCCCTGGTCTCGGGTTCCAGGTTACCTCATCCCAGCTCAAAAGCTGTTTGTGGGAAGCAAGACCAGGCTGTGTCTAGGATGACAGGAGGGAGAAACGGGGTGGCCTCCTCATCCAGGCCTAGCAGCCTCCATCCCCTATGTGGGGTCCCCGCAGAGGCTGGAGTGCCTGGCTCACTGACTTCTACCTGTGATGGGTGGAGAAACGGTGACTGCCCAGCCGACCCCGCTCCACTCCCAGACAGACGGAGTCAGAATGAAAATTCCTCACCCCATACAAAAACAAATCTTAGGTTTGGTCAGTTTATTTTCCCTTCAGCCATCCTTAAAAGGGCTTTTGAGAACTTGAGGTCTGGTCTCAACGGTGGGGGAGACATACTGGGAGAGCCCCTGCCAGGCCTTTTCTTTTAGGGCCTTTGATGAGGCCACCCACCCACACACACACACCCACACCCACACCCACACACACACCCACACACGGACACGGACACACGGACACACACACACACGGACACACACACACGGACACACACACGGACACACGGACACACACAGACACACACACACGGACACACACACACGGACACAGAGGCTTCCATGCACACACCCCACCCACTTCTCCCAACCCAGCAGGGCGTAGAACCGAGCCCGGGGATGGCCAGAGGGGGGTCTAGGCACAAGGCTTCTGACGTCCTGGGATTCTTGGGGCCCCCTTCCTGCCTTGTGACTGTAGCAGGTCTGCCTCAGTTTCCCCTTGCGAGCCCACAGCATGAGGCCTACACCCCACACCCGTGCCTCTCCTCAGCCCGACCAGCACCATCCCTCATGGTCACCTGCTGCCTGTGTCCAGAGGCCCCCAGCTGACCCTGGGAACTTCCCAGACCAGGACAGGCAGACACATTCTTGATGCCCCTTGCCTCAGGCACCCGCAGGGGCTTCCACTGACCCTTGGCAGCCTGTTCTCGTGTTTACATCAGGTACACTGGGCCTCGCAGAGTTTCAGTGCCTCCCCACCACACCCCTGACCTGTGCTCCATCCCAGGGTTGGCCAGCAGGACCCAGGCCCACGAGGAGGAGGCAGCCAGAGTGGGGGTCTCGGTGACTGCAGGATGGCCTCACGAGGATCCTGCAGCCCTGCTGGTCTCAGCCTGACCCATCAGGGAGCCTCATGGGCATCCTTCCCACATGGACACAGTGCTGCCACTGTTTCTGCACCCAGTGACAGACCACTGTCTGTCTGTCCTTCCCCTACTCCGTTAGAATTGGAGGTGTCGATTTCTCATGGAATCTACCAGTCCACAAAGTGGGATATTTGGGCACCGTGATGCCTGTTTCTCACCCCCACCCCCTTCCCTCTCCTCCCCTGAGGCGCCAGCAGGTGCTGCAGGATGGGGCAGCCTCTCATCAGTCTAGATGCCCACGGAGGTACTGGTGAACCAAGAACGTCCATCCCAGCAAATGTCCTCACCTCCAAGTGACTTTGCTGACACCTCCACTCTCACCTAGGCTGGACCCCAGCACCTGCTGTTCCTGTTTTCTTCTGCAGAAAACACTGCCATGCCTGGTGGACAGAGACGTTCCACTGGATTCTCTAACTTAAGGACATAGAGCATTTTGAAAATCTGCTGCAAAAGACTTATTCAAAGTTTTAAAAAGCAAAGGAGTCCCTTTGATGACTAAGATGCTCCTGACCCAAGCCATGTCTTTTCCGTCGCCTCATACACATGCGAAAGCTGAACAATAAAAAAGGAAGACAGAAGAAGAATTGTTAAATTTGAACTGTGGTGTTGGTGAAGAACACTGAATATACTGTGGACTGTCAGAAGAACGAACAAATCAGTTTTAGAAGAAATACAACCAGAATGCTCTTTTGAAGTGAGGATGGCGAGACTTCGGCTCACTTACTTTGGACACATCATCTGGAAAAGCAGATCACTAGAAAAGAACATCACGTTCAGTAAAGTAGAGGGTCAGTGAAAACGAGGGAGACCCTCAGTGAGATGGATGATGGTAGTAGCTGCAGCAATGTGCTCAGACATACCAGTGATGGTGAAGATGGCACAGGACCGGGCGATGTCAGTTATTGTACGTAAGGTTGCCATGAGTCGTAGCTGACTCCACGGCAACTAACAACAGCAACAGGCCCTGAAACAAAAATGAAAGTAACACAAGTAATGTGTTGTTGGTTCAGAACAGGTTGCTTACAAGGGCGGGTTGTGGCCCCACCACACTGAGTTGGAACGGCCTGGAGAAGGCTTGTCATTGCCACGGAAAGGATGGGTTATTCAGAAAAAATGTTACCCCAGCACAACAAAAACTTTTTATGGGCATATATTTTCATTTCTGTTGGATAAGAACCTAGGGTTGGAACTGCTGTGTGAGAGGATAGCACATGTTTAGTTTTATAAGTTACAGTCACATCTTTCTCCAAAGGGTTGTACCATTGTACACTCTCAGCGCTGAGAATGAGTTCCCAGCTCCTTGCCAGCATTTGATATTGTTGGTGTTTTGTGGTTTCTCATTGTACCTTTAATTTGCATTGCCAGGATGACTAATGATGTTGAACAATTTTTCATGTGCTTATCGGTTATTTGTATATCTTATTTTGTGAAGTGTCCAAATCTTTTGCCCATTTTTAAGCACGCTGTCTTTTTATTATTGAATCGTTAGTGTTTTTTCAGATATTTGCTTTGTGAATGTTTTCTCTCATTTTTGGTCTCTCTGTTCCTGGATTTCCCCGCTCACTTCCATTGCTCTGCTTGTCCCAGATTCTGTCCTCTGCTCTTTAGAGCAGTAGGATTGTTGGTTTCTATCTCTGTTTTATCTGCCCCTCCCCTTGGCCCCCCAGGAGTTATCTGTTTGCTTTTCTGTGCTCTTCAGACTCCAGGTACTGGTCTTACATATCGTGTACAGACCTTATAGTTGTCATAAAGGAGGATTTGCTATTCAGCCAACCAAAGCTAGAAGCCATCATCTACTCTTGTATTTTTAAAATTTATTTGGCATTGAAGACAGTTTGTATTTTGTTCTAGTGTTTACCTTTGTATTTACCCTTCTTTTTAATGCCCTCAAGCCCATGTTTTCTTATTAAACCTTTTATGATCTGATTTTGTCCATTTTTAAAGGTATTTTGAATCCCACCTACTGCCTATACAACAGCCAGTGAGATTATTCTATTTTCCTCTTTTTCTTTCCCTTCCTTTTTTTTTTTTTTTTTTTTTTTTGTTGCATTATTTCTACTTAGGTTAGAACATCAATATTTATATATTATTCTTCTACCTTTGTCCCTACCTTTGTGGTTTTAGACTTACAGTTAAATTAAATGTTCACTGTCAGGACTTCTGCTGAAGTTTCTCCAGCTGTGTCTTCTCCAGTCAGAAGAAGCTGCAGTATTCCTTGAGTTCTTGCACACTCAGAACTATTTTTCTATAGCCCTGATACTTGAAGGAGAGTTTGTATAGAAAATCCTTGGTCTACACTTTCTTTCCCTGGGTGTCTTGAAAATACTGGTTCATTGTTTCCTTGCTTTATATGCTTTTGAGAAGTCTGATGCTAATTTAGTTCCCTTGGTTTTGTAAGTTATGTAACCTTTTTGCTTGGAGGCTTTGAGAATTATTTCTTTATTTTTAAAATCTAATAGTAGTTGATCTGGTGAGCCTTTTTGATGCATAGAACCAGATCTTTTATTTCTGGAATGTTTTCTTAGATTATAGTTTTAAATATTAGCTCTGTTCCATTGTTTTGTTTTTCTGTTTCAGAGACTCCAGTTATACATTGGTTAGGTTTTCTTTGATTGTTTTTCATTTCAGAAACTTTCTTTCTGATCCTTTTTTACTTCTTTATATCATCTTCATTTTTTTGGTTATTTTCCTAAATTTATTTAATTTCAAATTTTTATTCAAATCTGCTTTCCCTTGAGGACCTTGTAATTTAATCTTCACTTGTCATATAATTTTGTTTTTTTCTTCAATTTCTTTTTTGAGTTCAATGAACTCTTTTTAGCAACTTTATTGAGGTATAATTCACATATACAATTCACCTATTAAAATGTACAATTCAGTGGGTTTTAGTAAATTCACAAGGTTGTACAACCATTACTACAGTCTAATGTTTGAACTTTTTGTCCCCTGCAAAAGAAGCTGTCTTAGGCTGGGTTCTCTAGAGAAGAAAAATTAGCAAAGTGTATACACACACACACACACACACACACACACACACACACATATATATATATATATAGAGAGAGAGAGAGAGAGAGATTTCATGCGGTTGTGGAGGTTGGCAAGTCACAAGTCCGTGGGTCAGACATTGGCTGGAGGCTTCTCCCAACTCATGTGGTTGCAGGAGAAGAATCAGCAGGTCAGATGTCAGGCTGCTGGCTTACAGAGCTCCAGAAGCCACCGAATCCCAAAGTTGGCAGGTCAGATGACAGGTTGCTGGCTCAAGTCCCAGGAACCAGAGGTCAGATGATGACAAGCCAGAAACAGGATCCAGAGCAAGCAAATGAGCTTTGCCAGAACGTCCATATGTATATTGGGTACAGGCCACACCCTTGAGAAAGTTCCTCTTATAACTGATCGGCTGATCGCATCAGATCACATCATGGAAATGATTGCATTATATTACTTACATTATTGTTGTTAGGTGCCGTTGAGTCAGTTCGAACTCACAGCGACCCTTTGTACAACAGAACAAAACACTGCTTGGTCCTGTGCCATCCTCACAATCCTTGTTACGCTTTAGAGTCCATTGTTGTGGCCACTGTGTCAATCCATCTCATTTAGGGTCTCCCTCTCTTTCGCTGACCCTCTACTTTACCAAGCATGATGTCCTTCTCCAGGGATTGGTCCCTCCTGATAACATGACCAAAGTATGTAAGACGAAGTTTCACCATCCTCACTTCTAAAGAGCATTCTGGCTGTACTTCTTCCAAGACAAATTTATTCCTTCTTTTGGCAGTCCATGGTATATTCAGTATTCTTCACCAACACCATAATTCAGAGGCGTCAGTTCTTATGGGAGATCACAAAATGGAGGATAATTACATAATCATGGGCTAGCCAGTTGACAGTAACATTAACCATCATAGAAGCCCTGTAGTCACAGCTCCCCATGTCTCCCTCTGCCCTAGCCAAAGACTAATCTACATTCTTCCTTTTTTTCTTTTTTTTTTTTTTAAATATCTTCTTCCTTTTGTTTTTTGGGAGGTGGTTCAGTTTTGTACTTAGTTACTGAACTTGTCATTCTAGATGGTTCTCCCCCGACATCCTCAAATGCTTGTTGAGGAGTGTATTTTAGCTTGGAGTGTTACGTTACAGCATGTTTTCTGTTTCATGGTTTGTTTTGTTGTTATTGTTGGTGGGTGGGGAGATGAATTTTCATCCACTAAAGTGTTTGGTTCTTGTTTTATTCTCATGCTGGTTTTGTGTAGATGAAGACAGTTCTTGTCTGTGCATTCTGTGGACAGACTTGGCATTTTTGGTGGTTCATGTGATTACTAACTCAAGAACTCCCCCTTCTGTCACTGTGGTGAAGTGCAGCTCCTTTCATGGATTTGGTGGGGGGTGAGGGTGGGGAGAAGGGCTGTTTATCCTTTGACTCTGTTTCCTTTTGTCTTACTGGATCCTAAGTCTCCCCCACGCCTCCCCTATGCTGTGCTTCTTTTCCCTGTACCTCCAGGTCACAGAAGCGTGTCGTCCTGTGCCTTTTGCCATCTCCACACTCAGAATCATGCTCTGATCTGCTAGAACTCTTTTTCAGGATGCTGTGCTCAGATGGCCCTGCCCTCTCCCTCCCCTTCTGCACAGTACTCCTGGACTCCCCAGTGAAGGCGGCTGGAGCTCAAGAGGCAGCCTGGCTGGAAGTTGGTGTTCATCTACTTGGTGACGCTGTGCACCTGTGTGGTCTCCGCTGTTCCTGTGGACGTGGATGTTTGGAGGATATGTGGGAAGATCTGGGTCTAGGCAGACCCATCTCCTCAGTTACCCAAAAGTGCTCCCTGACTCATTTTTAAGTGGTGACACCTCTTCCTCCCATTGTGGCGTTGATGTGCAGTTTTCACGCAGGTCCAGGGATACCTTCTCACCTGCAGGAATCCCAGCTCTACATGAACAGGACCCTGTGGTGGAGACGGGTGGGCAGAGTTGGCAGAAAGTGATGGCGACGTCTCTAGGCCCCTCTGTACTGGCAGCAGCCTAGTGGGTGCTGGTGAGGGTGAGGTGGAGTGAAATAGAGCAGAAACCATGAGATTGGGGGAGGGTAAGATGGGGACTGCCCCCCCGCCCCCGCCGTGTTCCTCCCATTGTCTGAGGAGGGGCCCAGCATCCCCTCCTGGGGGGAGCAGAGGTACCTACCACCTGAGGTCCTCCTTTGACTAAATTCTTCCTTTTTTGCTAGAAGATAAGGAAACCCCAACGGCTGAGTTATTCCTGTCTTTGAGAATGAGCTCATAAGCACCTTCTCTCCTGTTCTAACCTTGAAGTGAACATAGGGTCCAACATGCACTTTAAAGGTGCTTTCGAAAATACAGAAAATTAGAAAAAAGAAAAAATACACGGATTACTTGCCAGCCCATCCCCCACACAACTGCTATGAGTTTAAGTGGATGTTCTTTTGTCTTTACTGTGGACAAATTCAGCAAAGCCGTAAACATGATTTTGAAACCTGTTTTTTAACTTACTATTTTACTATAAACCTTTTGCTGTTATTTCATGGTCTCGTAAAAAACTATTTTAATTACTGTATAGTGTTCTATCAAGTAGATACACTATAATTAATCATTCCACCAGCATTGGAAATTAGGGCGGTTATAGTTTTTCAGCGTCGTTAATAAGCCTGCCAGGGAACAACTTTGAGGACATTTTATGTTGAAGATCCTTCCGTTAGATCAGCCTCTGTAGTTGCTACTTTGTGGTTGATTTCTTAGAGGCCCTGGCTCGAAGTATGCCCATAAGAAAATGGACTTGGACTTGGCCAGTAATTCCAAGATGAGCACTCGCTTCATGAAGTGACTGAAGGTGAGGTGGTGGCCTACAATGTCTCAGCTCAAACTGAGGAACAAGATAAGCATCATCTCAGCTTGAACTAAGGAACAAGATCAGCGTCGTTGGAAGATGGAGTGGATCCAGCTGGCGTCCAGGCCTGGAGCCTTCCCTGGGCTGAGCAGTGAAGCCAGCCACCTCTCTATTAAATCCAGAGAAATACGGGGCAGAGGCACTTTGGCAAGTCCCCAGGCCTGCTGAGCCTGGGGTCATGCTTGGTTCACCTTTGTGCCCCTGGAGAGAGAGCCCTAAAGGTCAGCCACACTGAGGGTGGTTGAGGACACAGGATGCTGAGCAGACCCCCCTGGACCCCCAGACCCCATTCACAGTCCGGGCCCCTAGAAGTCCTCAATGACCTGCCTCTGGCCCCTTTCCTGCCCCTCAGCCAAACCCAAATCCCAACATTTCCTGCCCAGAACCAGTGGCCCTCTCTTCCCGAAACCCTGGGCAGGACACCTCTGGCTGAGGTGGGAGTCCACCTCTTGATGACAAGGGTCGCTCAGTCCCCTCCCCAAAGAGCCCTGAGGAAATGGCCTCCCTGTCGGGGTTCCTGGAGGGGCAGGGGGCTCAGCCACAAAGGGGCCTCCTTTGACTCACCTTGCCTGTGGAAAAACTGGAGAGGTGAGGTGTAAGTTAGGGGTCTCTGAGGTATTTTAGGAGTTTCTAGCAAATTCTTTTTGTGGGAGTTAATGTAGATGGGTTTTCAGCCGTATGACTGGCCTTTTCCTTCCTAAACAACTTTGGGTGAGTGGGGCCACCCACGGCGGCCCGGGGGTGACTGCATTTGCTTAAAAAGACTTGGGACAGGTGCCTGGTGACCACTGCCTGCGGGGTTCGCTATGAAGTCCACTTGTGCGGCTGTGGGGGGAAGGCGCTGTGGCAATTGCGCGGAGAAAAGACCCCCGGGACCCAGGGTGCAGGGAGCCCCAAGGCCCACGCTGACCCCACACCCTTCAGAGCGTGGGGACGAGACTCTGGAGGAAGTTCCCTCGTGGGTGGGGGCGCCCTCGGCCGTGTCGGCCCCTCTCCCCCC
>NW_004443964.1:269045-294438 GCF_000243295.1 Trichechus manatus latirostris
GGAGGATGCTGAGGGGGATGAGGGGCTTCAAGGGCTGAGGGCGGGGTAGCTGAGGGCGGAGTGGGGCCCGGGAGTTGCTGAGGGGGTTGAGAGTCGAATAGGAGGCCTGGGGAGGGAATGAGGGGGGCTGAGGGCAGGGGATGGGGGAGCTGAGAGGGCTTGAAGGGGGACTGCTGGAGGGCTGGGGGAAGGAGGGGTGGCAGCTGAGGTACATGGATGAATGGACCCTACCCGGTCCCTGCCCACCCCAGTCGGTGGGCACACAGTGGTTGTGGTACTACGGGAGCCCAGTGTGGAGGGGAGGAGGCGGGCAGGTCCCCAAGGACCAGGAGTCCAGGGATGCAGGCAACCGGCCCATTTGTCCTCTTTCTGTGATTGAGGTAAAATCTACATATTTTTCACCTGCTCTAACCCCACCTGTTCTCAGAGGGAGCCCCTTGGAACACCTGACTCCATTATAGGCATGGGGGGCATAAGGGGCCGATTTCTTTCCCCTCCACCTCCCCACCCCACTAAGGGGAGCCAAACCCACTAGCTGGGGCCTCACAAGGTGGAAGACCTGGCCGTTGACCTTGTGGGAGGCCTGGCTGCTTTCCTCTCTCCCTCTTCTTCTCAGCCCCAGGACTCCCAAAGAGGGTAGAGAGATAAGAAGAATGGAGTTTGAGTGAAGAAAACGAGGGGATGTATTTTTAATTCTTCAGTTTAAAATATATATGTGTGCAAGTTAAAAAAAAAATAGATGATAGATATAGATAACATCTCTATAGACTAGCAATGAACAATTGAAAATGCAATTAAAAAACATGAACAATAATATCAAAACCAAAATGCTTCAGGGTAAAGTTAACAAAGTATGTGTATGTTCTCTACCCTAAAAACTACAAAAAACGTTGAGAGAAGTTAAAGAAGACCTATTGTTAGAGAGATGATACACCCTGTTCATAATTTGGAAGACTCATTATTGTTAACATGTCAGTTTTCCCCCAAATTGATCTGTAGATTCAGCACAGTCCTGATAAATGTCCCAGCAGGCTTCTTTGTAGAAATGATACTCCTAAAATTCACAGGAAATTCTAAGGACCCCAAATGGCTTAAGCAATCTTGAAAGGAAGAACAAAATTTGAGGACTCACAGTCCCTGATTCTAAGATGTACTCTAAAACACAGTAATCAGGAAAGTGTAATAATAGAATAACAGTAAAAAAATAGTTAAACAATAAGAATCCAGAAATACTCATATTATACAGTCAGTTGATTTTCCACAAAGTCTCCAAAGCCATTCAACAGAGGAAGGAAAATTTTGTCAACAAATGGATGTCCACATGGAACAAAACTTAAATCTCAACTGCTGGCTCACACCATACAGAAAAATTAATTTGAGATGGATGTTAGACCTAAATATAAAAGCTAAAACAGAACTATTAGAAGGAAACATCAGGTGGTGTCTTCACAATTTGGGGAAAATTTTGTTAGAGAAGACACCAGAATCACTAACCATTTAAAAACTGATAGACATCAAAATTAAAATTTAAAAGTTTTGCCCATGAAAAGACACCATTAGGAAAATAAATAGGCAAACCACAGACTGGGAGAAAATATTCACAATCCATATATCTGACAAAAGAATAGTATGGAGAATATATAAAGAATCCCTGTGACCCAACAATTAAAAACACAAACAATCCAATAAAAACGGGCAAAATATTGAAAAGACACTCAGCAAAGCAAAATACACAAATGGTCAGTAAGCACATGAAAAAGTGCCCATCGTTAGTATCAGGGAAATGCAAATTGAAACTACAACACACTTCAGTGGCTAAAATTAATAAATCTGGCAAATCCAAATGTTGGCAAGGGTGTGGGACTACGAGAACTCTCATGCATTTCTTTCAGGAGTATAAAATGGTGCAGCCTCCTCGGAAAACTGTTTGGTTAACTAAATTGATACCAGCCCTTTGACCCAGCAATTTCTGTTCTAGATGTTTATCCAAGAGAAATGAAAACATGTGTCCCCATAGCACATGTAGAGGAATATTTGTAACAGCTGTATTAATAATTGCCAAGAATGGGGAACAATCCCTATGTTCACGAACAGGCGAATGGATAAACACATTTTGAGATGTATCATGGATGCTCCTCAGCAGTAAAGAGAACAATCTGCTGATACATATGACAACATGATTAATGTCAAAAACATGTGGTTAGTGAAAAATGCCAGACACAAAGTGTGCATACTGTAGGATTCCATTTATGTGACATCTACAACAGGCAAACCTTGTCCATGGTGATAAAACGAGAGGCATGGTTTCCTTCAGGGCGGGGGCGCGTGGGAACTTTCTGGGGTGATGGAAATGCTCTAGGGTGTGGATTACACGGATTCATGCATTTATCATAACCCACGGACCTCCACGCTTAAGCTCTGTCAACTATACTCGGCGTAATTAAACCTTAGTAACAAATTTAAATATCTGAGAAGCACCTCCAAGGAGGAAGCCCTCCCCACCACCCATAAATGGAGTAGAAAAACTTTGGGAAGTAAAATGCAGCTGTCTGGGTGCGGTCCTCCAGGTATTCCATTGGTGGAAGCTCCTTGACAGAACTGTGGAAGTGCTGGAATACTCTAGAATCTCTCTCTCATCATCCTGAAGGTTTGCTTAAGTGTCTTCTCCACTTTGAGATTCTTTGAAGCGAGTTCATGTGAAGCACCATGAAGCACAGGTCTCTGGGGGGTGCACACACAACACGCCAGCCCTGCAGTTTAGCGGGCGCTGCATACCCAGGGAGAAACCAGGCAGCAGGCCAGAGGACTTAATGCCTCACATCCTGGTCCTGCGTGCTGACAGACCGTCCTTGATGGCGAGAACTGTTTTGCATCGTGAGGCTTTGCCACCCACAGCACGAAAGCAGTGATCTAATGTCAGTTTCTGTGTGGGATTATACCTGAGCTGAGAGTCACAAACCTCACAGGGTAATGGGCTTTAATCGTAGCCTCAGGCTTCCTGAAGAGTTGAATTATTTCAAACTTTCACAAAGCCCTCTGTTTCGAGAGTATGCTCTGATTCTTGTCCTTTTATTTTAAATTGACATTGGGCAGCATTTGTAGCATTAAAAAATTTACTATGAAAAATTTTAGATATGCCAAGAAGCATAAAGAGATAATATCTTTAAGAAGTAAAGAGCCCTCTGAACCATGGGGTCCCACAAAGCCCATGCCCCACTCAGCAGGCCTTCTCCGCCGGCTCCCACCCAGGACCCAAACGTCAACTTAGCTGGTTGGGAACCTGGAGTGGGCAGCCTGTCTCTGTCCCCCCTGCACAGGGAGGGTCCCCCACTGTCCCCTCAGCTGCCCCAGCCAGGCACTCAGGAATCTCAGGACTGCCCCACCCCATGTTCTCCACTGTGAAAGCAGCCTGTCACTGAAGGGACTTCTTGTCTGAGCCATGTCTCCCGGCCCTGAGGGCTGAAAGTTCCTGAAGCTCCCTGTTGTCCCTTCTCAGGAGTCACTGCTTCCGTTGCTGGGATGATGCGAAGCTTGGCACTGTGAGGCTGCCCAGGTGGCTCTCTGTTGGGGTGTGAAGTCTGTCAGACTCAGGCGTTCCTTAGTGTTACGTGAGGTGTGAAACCATCACGAGGGCCAAGGCCCAGGACTAGGAAGTCATCGTGCACATGCATGTTCCTGCTGGAATCACAGTGCCACACCATTAACTGTTTCCTTCAAAGTGGGAGGTGGAGGCTAAGGCGGCAGGATATTCAGATGGAAACCATGTCAGTCGCTGCTGACAGGCACGCCATAACCCAGCCCTGGACTTTGTCCAGAAACACGTCGCTTTGCTGTGAGTCTGTGGGTCCCCTGGTCACCCAGTGAGGCTTGGCCCACCCAAACCCAGAGGATTGGGGTGGACGGTGCCATCATGCCCCGTTCCTGAGAGATGCACTGTAGGACGTTGAAAACACATCTGTGAAACCCAGAACATGCCGCAAAGTCCAAAACACAGAAGGAACCTAGAACGTGTGGTAGAATCCAGAACATGCTGTGAAATACAGAAGATTCAGCAAAGTCCAGAACACATATGGAATCCAGATTGTGCAGTGAAATACAGAATGCATTGTAAACTCCAGAGGGAGGAAGGAAGGGGGGAAGTTGAGGCTGGACCCCAGGATGTTCTCCCTCACCAGCTGGCAGTCACCTCATGGCCTGACAGCTTGGGGTGGGGACACCTCAGATTGGCAGCATTCCAGAATCAGGGTTCTCCAGTAGGGGGACTGAGTCCTCCTGTCCCTGCCTTCCCCTGCTGTCCTTGTTGAGCATTAGCCAGACCTGACGCGGGGGATGCTGATTGTGGGCTGCCTGGACCCTCCAGGCACCTTGGCCGCAGCCAAGAGGTGAGGGCTGTCACCAAGCAGAAGGGAAAGCAGAGAAGGAAGGTGGATTCAGAGAAGAAACCGAGGCTCAGGGAACTCGGCACACGCGGAGGGAGCAGTGTCTGTGGGTGTTCACTCATCCGTTTATTCACTCACCCATTCATTTATTCATTCCCATTCGTTCATTCACTCACCTGTTCGTTCATTCATTGATTCCCATTCATTCACTCACCCATTTGTCCATTCACTTATCCATGTGTTCGTTCAGCCGTTCATTCACTCATCCATTTGTTCGTTAACTCACCGTTTTTCACTCATCCATTTGTTCATTCAGTCATCTGTTCATTTATTTGGTCACTCATCTGTTCACTCATTCATTTGTTCATTCATGCAATCCCTTAGAGCCCAGCCAGGCTGGGGTCAGGTCATCCCAGGTCACAGGGGTGGCGTTATGGAGGAGCTGACTGGAGCCCCGCCATGCCCACGTCACATGCTTTCTCTTCTGTCCACAGAGGCACCATCTGGACCCTCCGCGTCCGCTTTCTGGAAGAAAGGGTGCTCCCATACTGGGCGACCTTCACCATCTGGAATGCGGGCAAGCAGGGCCGGCGGCTCTACCGTAGCCTAGAGGCCGCCAACCGGCAGAAGGTGGGGCCCCCTCGCCCTCTGCAGCCCCGACTCCTGCTGCTACCCAGTCCCCCCACCCCCTTTCTTCTGCTACCCAGCACCCCCGCTTTAGCTTCTCGACATCCTGTCCCCTCCAGATAGGGAGGGTTGGCTCTTCCTTGAGCCAGTCTCCTGCAGAGCCCCGTGACTGACCAGCCATCGTTGGCATCAGTGGCCAGTCGCTGCACCCCCTTAGGAGGCATCTCACCACGTGGCTTGTCTGCTGTGGCTCTCCCCTTCCCTGGGTGCGGGCAGATCGTGGTGGGCTCAGCCTGGCCCCTCCCCGAGGAGAGGTCGAGCCAGGACCCTCAGCTGTGAGCGTCCCGCTCTTTACCTAGGTAGTAGCATTTTGTGACGTTGATGAACGCAAGATCAAAAAGGGCTTCTACTGCTACGAGGATTCCCAGGTGTGTGGGGGCCGCACCCTCCTCTGAGGACAGGATCGGGGGACATTCAGGAGCCTGGGGCTAGGGGTGCTTATGGGACCTGACCTGGCCTCACCACCTCAGGGGTCACAGTCCACTCCCTGCCTGCCAAGGGGGGACACCTGCCCCCACCCACCCTACAGAGCCTGCCTCCCAGGAAGCCCGTCTTGGCCCAGAGGGGGACACCCAGCTGCCCAGGCTCACAAGGAAGGCCCCTGTGCCCAATAGGTACAGCCCTGCTCAGGCTCCTGGGTGGTCTTGGGGGCAGCAGGGACCCTGATGGGCCTGCCCCCGCCCTAATGGGCTTTGGTGCCAGCCTCCCCCGAGGGAGGTGGTTTTTGAGGCTCCCCACCACCCCATGCCCAGGGCAGGAAGCACGAAGACACAGCGCCCCAGGTTGCAGTTGGGCGTCTGGTCTCCACATTTAGAGACTGGGCTGGGCAGTGGGCCAGGTCGTGGGGTGGTGTGGGGGCAGGGGAAGGTGCCTGTTGGACACTGACCTCAGAGACCTCCAAGGCATCTGCAGCGGGGAGCTACATCTGCCTTGTGCGCCCCCTTGGTCGCTACCCCGTGTTCAGCGTACTCCACCACCCAGACTCCCCTCCAGGGCCCGCTTTCCAGGAAGAGGCTCCTACTCCAAGGCACCCCGTGTCTGTGATCCCCTGGTGGTTGTGAGGGCGGTGGGGGTAGGGAGGTGGATGGAAGTAAGGTCCTGGTTCTGGGCCCAACCCTAGGTCCTGGATCCTGGGTACTAGGTCTTGGTCCGGGTTCTGAGGCCCAGTTCTGGATTTTGGGTCCTGGTCTCTGGTCCCGGTTCTGGTTTCTGGTCCCGGTCCTGAGTTCTGGGTTCTGGCCCATCTGCCCCCAAAGGCTTGTGACCACAGCGCAGCGCCTGCCTCACGTCTCAGCCGCAGGTTCTTGTCACTTGAGCTGTGGCTGTTCGCAGTGGACACTGGCCCTGGAGTTGCCCAGTGGGGTCACTGTCACCAGGAAGAACGTGAGGGCAGCTGCTCCTCTCTGTGGCCAGCACACAAGTGGCTCAGAGCTGAGGTCTTGCATCTCCTGTAGGAAAGGCCCAAGCCCCGGGTTCCAATCCTGCACTTCCGCGCTGCTCAGCCACCCTTTATCATCTGCGTGAAACTGGTGAGTGTCGGGGCTGTAGCATACAGGGGGCGCCGTGTCCCTGCTGGGCCATCTGATGGGGTGCTGTGCCCCTGCTGGGCCACCTGACGGGGATGCTGTGCTCCTGCCGGGCCACCTGATGGGAGACACTGTGCCCTTACCAGGCCACCTAACAGGGTGGGCTGTGCCGCTGCCAGGCCACCGGACGGGGGCTGTGCTCCTGCTGGGTCTCCTGTCTTCAGCCGTGAGGACAGAGAAGCAGCTACGCAGGGGATTCACACCCCAGTGCTGCCCCCACGACCATGCCACTTTGGAAAAGTTACCAGACCGCCTTGTCCTGATCCGTAAAGTGGGTGAAGACAGCCAGACTCCAGGAGTCTCGGGGCTGACATGCATGGGAGCCTTCCTGAGGCCTGCCTCACAGATGTGCCCTAAACCCAGCTGTCCTGGGAGGGATGCTGGGCAGTGCAGGAGGCTCAGGCTCCTCAGAATGGCTCCCACCCTGCCGTCCACACCACCAGTCCACTAAGTTTGTGGTAATTTGTTATGCAGCAACAGATAACTAATACAGGCCCAAGCTGGCAAAACAATAAAAACAGAACAAACTGAAATAGCTACTTTTTGGCTATCAGGAATGTTGTTGTTAGGTGCCATTGAGTTGGTTCCGACTTGTAGCGATGCTATAAACAGAACAAAACACTGCCTGGTCCTGTGCCGTGCTCACAATTGTTGTTATGCTTGAGACCATTCTTGCAGCCAATGTGTCAGTCCATCTTGTTGAGGATCTTCCTCTTTTTCGCTGATCCTGTGCTTTACCAAGCATGATGTCCTTCTCCAGGGACTGTTCTCTCCTGACAGCATGTCCAAAGTATGTAAGCTGTAGTCTCACCATCCTTGCTTCTAAGGAGCATTCTAGTTGTACTTCTTCCAAGACAGACCTTTTTGTTCTTTTGGCAGTCCATGGTATATTCAGTATTCTTCGCCAACACCACAATTCAAAGGCATCAGTTCTTCTTCAGTCTTCCTTATTAATTGTCCAGCTTTTGCATGCATATGAGGTGATTGAAAACACCACGGCCTGGGGCAGGAGCACGCAAGTCCTCAATGTGACATCTTTGCTTTTCAACGCTTTAAAGGTCTTTTGCAGCAGATTTGCCCAATGCAGTGTGTCTTTTGATTTCTTGACTGCTGCTTCCATGGGTGTTGATTGTGGATCCAAGTAAAATGAAATCCTTGACAACTTCAGTCTTTTCTCCATTTATCATGATGTTGCTTATTGGTCCAGTTGTGAGGATTTCTGTTTTCTTTATGGTGAGGTGTAATCTATACTGAAGGCTGTGGTCTTTGATCTTCATCAGTAAGTGCTTCAAGTCCTTTTTACCTTTCAGCAAGCAATGTAGTGTCATCTGCATATTGCAGGTTGTTAATGAGTCTTCCTCCAATCCTGATGCCCTATTCTTGTTGGTACAGTCCAGCTTCTCGGATGCCTTTGCATAGTCAATAAAACATAGGTAAACATCTTTCTGGTATTCTGTGCTTTCAGCCAGGATCCATCTGACATCAGCAGTGATATCCCTCGTTCACGTCCTCTTCTGAATCTGGCCTGAATTTCTGGCAGTTCCCTGTCAATATACTGCTGCAGCTGCTTTTGAATGATCTTCAGAAAAATTTTACTTGCGTGTGGTATTAATGACATTGTTTGATAATTTCCACATTCGGTTGAATCACTTTTCTTTGGAACAGGCATAAGTATGGATCTCTTCTAGTCGGTTGGCCAGGTAGCTGCCTTCCAAATTTCTTAGCATAGACGCGTGAGCACTTCCAGCTCTGCATCCATTTGTTGAAACATCTCAATTGATGGTCCATCAATCCCTGGAGCCTTGTTTTTCGCCTGTGCTTTCGGTGCAGCTTGGACTTCTTCCTTCAGTACCATCGGTTCCTGATCATATGCTACCTCTTTAAATGGCTGAACGTCAACCAATTCTTTTTGGTTTAATGATTCTGTGTGTTTCTTCCATCTCCTTTTGATGCTTCCTGCATCGTTTAATATTAGGAATAGTGCTGCTGTAAACTTCTTTATGTGGACATGTGTTTTCATTTTTCTTGGGTGTATACCTAGGAGTGGAATTGCTGGGTCACATGGTGATGCTATGTTTAACCTCTTGAGGAATAGTCAGGCTGTCTTGCAGAACAGCTGCACAGTCTTACATTCCCACCAGCCGTCAGTGAGGGTTCTAGTTTCTCCACATCTTCACCAACACTTGTTGTTTTTGTTTTTTATATAATAGCCATCATAATGGATGTGAAGTGGTACGTTATTGTGGATCTGATCTGCATTTCCCTAATGATTAATGATGTTGAGCTTCTTTTCATGTGCTTATTTTATATTTTATCTTTTTTGAAGAAATGTCTCTTCAGATCTGTTGCCCATCTTTTAATTGGGTTATTTGTCTGTTGTTGAGCTGGCCTCATAGAAGGAGTTGGGAAGTGTCCTGTGCTGTTTCAATCACTGTAGTTTTATGATGTTTATCACTTGGTGAGCCTAGTCTTCCTTTATTACTCTGCTTTTCCAGAATTTTTCTTCTTTAAATAAATTTCTTATTGTGACATACACATGCAGAAAATTGTCTAAACTGAATTCCGCAAGCTATCCAGGCCACTGCCCGCGTTTATAAAGTTCTGTTGTAACACAGCCATGTTACAATGGCTGTGGCTGCTTTCAAACTATAAAGCCAGAGTTGAGTAGTTACCTCAGAGACCAAATATGGGCACAAGGCTGAAAATGTTTACTACCTGGGCCTTTATGAAAAACTCTGCGGACACCTGCTCTAGAACGCGAATGTACTACAATTTCATGAACGAAGTGCTCACCCAAGCAGCCCCCTCCCCAGGTCAAGGGAGACAGCAGCCTTCCGCGCTCCCCCCTCACTGCAGCAGTAACACCACTCTCAACACTGTCCCAGTTTCTACGGTGATTTCTTTGCTAATCGTTACAGTGGTGTGTGTGTGCATCCCTAAACCGCAGCTTGATTTCACCCTTTTTGTCCTTCCTGTGAATGGAATCGAGCTTTGCACTCTCCTGCCTCTGATTTCGTTTACCCGACACCCTGTTTGTGAGTTACCTGTACTGTGGGGTGTAACTGGACAGCTTGTCCTCGGGGGCTTGTCCTCAGTACTTACGTATCACACACTACTTCTTGCTCACGACGGTAGGCGTCTGGATGTCTAGTGTCTTGCTGTTACAAACGCCATGAGAGTCTGTGGACGTGTCCTGACACACGCATGTGCGTTTCTTGGGGTTGGTCCTGGGGTGGAAGTATGTGGTCACGGGGACAGTGCCAGCTGGAGTGGCTGTGCTGGCTCACACACCCAGGGGCAGAAGTGGGGCCCAGGGCTGCAGAGGCACACTCAGACTTAGTGTGGTCGTACTTCAGTTTTTGCCAGTTTGGGGTGGGGGTGTAGGGCTCTCTCGTTGGTTTTAAGCTGCGTGTCCCTAATGACCCACCATGTTTTCTCCCTTAGCAGAGAGCAGCTCACGGTAGACCACTTGACAGGCAGGCAGACACACAGGCAACCCTCCAAACCTGGGGGTCCTCTGGAGCCCACAGGTGGGGGTGCAGAACCAGGGGAGCAGGGGCCCCCGTGCTAGTTAGGTGGCCAGAGGGGGAGGCCTGGGGTGACTCGACCCGTGCTCCTCCCACAGGATCTCACGGGGGGCGCGTTTGAGGACAATCTGAGGTCCCTGCACCTGCAGGAGGGACAGGACTTCTTTCACTTCAGCTGACAGGGCCACGGCAGCTATTCCCAGGTAGGTACGAAGCCCTGGTGCAGCCGACAGGGTGGGCAGTGACACTATTGTTACAACCTTGCAGGTGAAGAGGGACGAGGGCCCTAGAGAAGGCACAGTGCCCACCCCCTCTCTGGGTCCCAACACTGCAGGGGTGGTGACATCCAGCTGGCTGGCAGAAAGGTGAAAAGCAGTACTTTAGATGCATCGCACACCCTTCCCCTTCATGGGCCTGACCTCTAACTAAGGCGTGTGTGTTTTAAGTAAATTTTTATTGAGGCATGATTTACATACATGAAAAATGCACAGACCATAGCAACTCTAACATAGGTCTCTAGCAAGTATACATATACATGCACACATATACATGTGTTCACAGGTGACTGTCATTAGGCACCATCAGGTCAGTCCTGCACCATCCTCACAGTTGTTGCTATGTTTGAGCCCATTGTTGAAGCCACTGTGTCAAACCATCTCATTGAGGGTCTTCCTTTTTTTCACTGACCCTCTACCTTACCAAGCATGATGTCCCAGGGACTGGTCCCTTCTGATCTGATAACATGTCCAAAGTACTTGAGACAAAGTCTTGCCATCCTTGCTTCTAAGGAGCATTATGGAAGGAGGTTTGTTCATTCTTCTGATGGTCCATGGTATATTAAGTATTCTTTGCCAACACCTTAATTCAAAGGCATCACTTCTTCCATTGTCCAGCTTTTGCATGCATGTGAGGTGACTGAAAATACCATGGCTTGGGTTAGGCGCACATTAGTCCTCAAAGTGACATATTCATTTTTCACACTTTAAAGAGGTCTTTTGCAGCACATTTGCTGAAGGCCATATGTCGTTTGATTTCTTGACTGCTGCTTCCATGGGCATTGATTGTGGATCCAAGTACAATGAAATCCTTGACAACTTCAGTCTTTTCTCCATTTATCATGATGTTTATTGATCCGGCTGTGAGGATTTTTGTTTTATGTTGAGGTGTAATCCATATTGAAGGCTGTAGTCTTTGAACTTCATCAGTAAGTGCTTCAGTTCCTTTTCACTTTCAGCAAAGTTGTGTCATCTGCATATCGCAGGTTGTTAATGAGTCTTCCTCCAATCCTGATACCCCTTTCTTCTTCATATAGTCTAGCTTCTCGGATTATTTGCTCAGCATATGGAGTGAATTAAGTATGGTGAAAGGATACAACCCTGACACACACCTTTCCTGATTTTAAACCATGCAGTATTCCCTTGTTCTGTTTGAACAACTGCCCCTTGGTCTATGTACAGGTTCCTCATGAGCACAATAAAGTGTTCTGGAATTTCTATTATTTGTAATGTTATCCATAATTTGTTATGAACCACACAGTTGAATGCCTTTTCATAGTCAATAAAACACAGGTAAACATCTTCCTGGTATTCTCTGCTTTCAGCCAAGATCTGACATCAGCAATGATACCCTTCATTCCATGTCCTCTTCTGAATCCAGCTTGAATTTCTTGCTGTTCCTTGTTGATGTACTGCAACCATTTTTGAATCATCTTTGGCATAATTTTGCTTGCATGTGATACTAATTATATTGTTTGATAATTTCTACATTCTGTTGAATCACCTTTCTTTGGAAAGGGCACATATATGGATCTTTTCCAGTTAGTTGGACAGCGGGCTGTCTTCGAATTTCTTGGCATAGATGAGTGAGTGCTTCCAACGTTGCATCCATTTGTTGAAACATCTCAATTGGTATTCCGTCAGTTTCTCAAACTTTTTTTTTGTCAGTACCTTTAGTGCAGCTTGGACGTCTTCCTTCAGTACCATCAATTCTTGATCCTTTGCTACCACCTGAAATGGCTGAACATCAGCCAGTTGTAGTGACTCTGTGTATTGCTTTTATTATCTTTTGATGCTTCCTGCATCATTCAATTTTTTGCCCATAGGATCCTTCAGGATTGCAACTCGAGGCTTGAATTTTTTCTTCAGTTCAGCTTGAGAAATGTTGAATGTGTTCTTCGCTTTTGGTTTTCTATCTCCACGTCTTTGCATGTTTCATTATAATACTTTTATCTCCTCGAGCCGCCCTTTGAAATCTTCTGTTCAGCTCTTTTACTTCATCATTCCTTCCTTTTCCTTTAGCTTCTCTACATTCAAGAGCAAGTTTCAGAGTCTCTTCTGACATCCATTTCGGTCTCTTCTTTTTTTCTGTCTTTTTAAGGACCTTTTGATTTTTCATATATGATGGCCTTGATGTCATCCCACAACTCAATCTGGTCTTCGGTCATTAGTGTTCAGTGTGTCAAATCTGTTCTTGAGATGGTCTCTAAATTCGGTGGGATTATACTCAAGGTCATATTTTGACTCTCATGGATTTGTTTTAATTTTCTTCAGCTTCAACTTGAAATTGCATATGAGCAATTGATAGTCTGTTCCTCAGTCAGCCACTGGCCTTGTTCTTAACTGATGATACTGAGCTTCTCCATCGTCTCTTTGCACAGATGTAGTCAGTTTGATTCCTGTGTATTTCATCTGGTGAGGTCGTGTATAGTTGCTGTTTATGTTGTTGAAAAAAGGTATTTCCAATGAGTAAGTAATTGGTCTTGCAAAATTTGATCTCCTGTGTCATTTCTATCACCAGGATCATATTTTCCAACTACTAATCCTTCTTCTTCATTTCCAACTTTTGCATTCCAGCCACCAGTAATTTATCAATGCATCTTGACTGCATGTTTGATCAATTTCAGACTGCAGAAGTTGGTAAAAATCTTCAATTTCTTCATCTTTGGCATTAGTGGTTGGTGCGTAAATTTAAATAATAGTTCTATTAGCTGGTCTTCCTTGTAGACAAATTGACACGAGTGGTGAATGTGTTCATATACACATGTACGTACACACTTGTACACATACATGTACGTATAGATGCATAATCCCAGAGACCAAGACACAGAGCAGTTCCTTCACTCCAGCAGACTGCCTTGTGCGCCCCGCCATTTCCTGCTATGCTGGGCTGATGTCACCAGACAGGGTTTGGCCTGGCCTAGAGTTTCCGAGTGGAATCAGTCGTGACGCACTCTTGTGTGTCTGGTTTCTTTAGCTGAACACATGCTTTTCAGAGTCTCCCACATTGTTGTGTGTGTCAGTAGTTGATTCTTTTTCCATTTCTGTACAGTGCTCCTGTCTTAGTCATCTAGTGCTGCCGTAACAGAACTACTACAAGTGGATGGTTTTAACGAAGAGAAGTTTATTTCCTCGCAGTTAAAGTAGGCTAAAAGTCCGAATTCAGGGCGTCAACTCCAGGGGAAGGCTTTTTCTCTCTGTCGGCTTTCTTCTCTTCAGCGTTCCCCTGGACTAGGAGCTTCTCTGCGCAGGGACCCTGGTCCAGAGGACGCGCTCTGCTCCCGGCACTGCTTTCTTGATAGTATGAGGTCCCCAACTCTCTGCTTGCTTCCCTTTCCTTTCATCTCTTGAGAGATAAAAGGTGGTGCAGGGCATACCCCAGGGAAACTCCCTTTACATTGGATCAGGGATGTGACCTGGGTAAGGGTGGTGTTACAGTCCCACCCTAATCCTTTTTAACATAAAATTACAATCACAAAATGGAGGCCAACCACACAATTCTGGGAATCATGGCCCAGCCAAACTGATACACACATTTTTTGGGGGACATAATTCAAACCATGACAGCTCCACTGTATCACTGTGAATAAATAAATATCACTGAATAAACTGTTAGTTTATTCTTTTTCCTTTGCTAGGCATTAATGGTTGTTTCCAGTTCTTGGCTGTTATGAATAAAGATGTGGTGCTATTCTGGTACAAGTCTTTTTGGATGAATGGTTTCATCAATCTTGGGTAGAAACCTAGCAGTACAATTACGGAGCCTAACTTTATGAGAGACTACCAGTTCTCTAAAGTGGCTACACCACTGTGCACTCCAACAACACTGGGTGAGTTCCAGTTGTTCCACTGTGGGCACTTCTAGTGGGTGTGTAATAGGGTGTCATCGTGGGTCTACTTTGCAATTCCTTGATGAGTAATGATGTTGAACACCATTTCATATGCTTACTGGCCACTTGGATGCCTTCTTTTTTAAGTGCTCACATCTTGCCCCATTTTAAATTGGGTTGTCTTTTGTTCATCGATTTAAGAAAAACCCAAAACCAAACCCATTGCCATCAAGTCAATTCTGACTGATAGCAACCCTATAGGACAGAGTAGAACTGCCCTATAGGGTTTCCAAAGAGCAGCTGGTGGATTCGAACTGCCAACCTTTTGGTTAGTAGCCGTAGCTCCTAACCACTGTGCCACCAGGGCTTTGTAAGAGTGTTCTATATATTCTGGGTTCCGTATATATTCTGGATATGAGTCTTTCATCAAATTATTAAATGAACAGATTTTCTGTTGCATTCCTAAAATAAACCCAACTTGGCTGTTTCGTTTTTGCAGTAGTTTTACATCTGTGTTTGTGTCAAGACTGCACAGTCATCCTGCTGTGTACTGTCCGGCTGTGTGTCACTGTCTGGCTTGGTCATCAGGGCTGTGCTGGCTGTGTGATATGAGTGAAGGGAGTGGACTTCACCTTTACACTCTCTAGGAGAGTGTGTGTAGGATTGGGACTGTCTCTTGAAAATTTGGTAGGCCCTCCTCAGAAAACTGCCTGGGCCTGGTATTTGCTCACGGAAGATATTTAACTAGTGATTCCATTTCTTTAATGATTATAAAGACTATTCAGGTTGCCTGTTTCTTTTTAAGTTAATTTTGATAAATTGCGTATTTTCAGAAGTTTACTCAGTTCATCTGTTTTCACACATCCATCCAATGTAAAGCTTTTTCATAAAAAATGTCTGCAATATTTGTATCTCCCTTTTCATTGCTAATGTCATTCATTTGTACATTCTGTCATTCTTTTCTTGTTGGGTTTTGCCAACAGCTTGGGCACTTCGTTCGACTTTTCCCTGAACCACCATTTGTTGATCCTCTCTTATGCTTCATTTCCATTTCATGAATTCTGCTCTTACAATTATTTTTTTTACTTTCTTTAGGTTTATTCTAACTTCTTATATGTTTAGCTCATTAGTTTTTAGTTTTTCTTCTTTTCTAATGTATCACTTCAGGTTTCAAAAATCCTTTAGGTGGTGAATCTATTGTGATTCACAGGATCTTTACTAATTTTCATTATAATTTATTTTTAAATCATATTTTTTAAAGAAGAGTCTTGTGTTCTTAAAGTTGGAAAGATACAAACTAGATAGACACATACCACATACTTTTTTCCCTCTTTATACAGTTTTACACATACACACCATTTGGGTTCTGTACCCTATTTACGTTCATTAGATCAAGCCTTTTCTTTATTTTTCAACCATATGCTTCCTTAATTTTATATCAGATATATTGATTTTAATATACTATGGTGGCAGATTTATCAATTTCTTCTGGATTGTTTGCTTTTATGTATTCTGACACTGTGTTACTGGGTACGTACGGTCTGTCATCTTCCTGATGAATTGAACCTTTTACTATCATGTAATATTCTCTATTTCTAATAATGCTGTTTGTTTTAAAGCCTACTGTGTTAAGGTAAAACCTACTATTTTAATGACCCCCGGCCAGCTTTCTTTAGGTCGGTATTTGTCTACTGTATCTCTTCCCCTTCCTTGACTTACTGTCTTTGTTTTAGGTGTGTCCCTTGCAAATGCATGGAGCTACGTTTTATTTCTTGTCCAGTCTCTAATAGCTTTGTCTTTTAACTGGAGAATTTCATCCATTTATATTTAGTCTGTGTACTAATAATACACTTAATATTTTGCTGCTTGATCTACTTTTGCTTCTTTTCTCTTGCCATTCTTGTATTTTCGAAAGTTTTTTCTCTCGTTTCATTTCCCCCCTGACTAGATTAAAAGTTATGTTCTCCATATATATTGGAGCCCTCCTGGCACAGTGGTTAAGACCTATGGCTGCTAACCATAAAGGTCAGCAGTTCACATCCACCAGCCGCTCCTTGGAAACCCTATGGCGCAGTTCTACTCTGTCCTGTAGGGTTGCTATGAGTTGCTATGAGTTGGAATTGACTTGACGACAACGAGGTTGGTTTTTGGTTTTCTCCATATATTAACTCTTTTTGTGGTTACCCTAAATATGTCAACATGCATACTTAGTGAAGGTGACAGTTCACTTATCTGCACTATACTCCAGACAGTATAAGAACCTGACATGCTTTAACTCCAGTCAGCAACTCTGCCCCTAGTTTATATGCTACTACTGTCTACATGCTTTGAAAAACATCCACATATTCGACATTATTCTTTTTGTTTACACAGCTGCTGTTCGTTGGTACATTACTTTCTTTGTTCAACATGTCCCCTTGCGGAACTGTTTAGTTTTACTTGGATTGAAATGTTAGACCAGCACTGGATGAAGCTTCACTATATGGAGTCCCTGGCGGGTCTGGGTGTTGAATCGACCTATTCCCATGCTTCAACAAGGCCATTTCTCTGGAATTGTTTGTGGTTATTTAAGCAGCTTTGATTACACTAAAAACAACCCATTCTATTACTTCTCCAAAGCTGCTTTCTTGATTTTCTACAGCAAAGGGTCCTGCTATCTATGGGGACGCACCTCACCCTCCTGCTGTTTGCTGTGGTGTCTCCAGTGAACTTTTGGGAATTTCCAGAGTGTTCCAGCCCGCTGTGGACGTTCATCTCTGAAGGACACGCTCCGGCCCTCCGTGGACAGTGGTCTCTGAAGGACTTGCTCCGTCTCCTTGGACTTGGCCCCGCAGGAGGTGAGCCTTTCCCCACTGGTGTGGCCATGGTCTCCCAGCCTCCCTGATGGTCCAGGGCTGACCCTGGATGCAAGCTGCCTGGCCAGCTCAGTCCCAGCACTCGTGACTTCAGCCAGTCAAGGGACTCTGCTAATCTTTCCATCTACAATGGAGAACTGCCCTTATTTCAAGAGGGAGCCATATTTAAGCACTGAATGAAATAAAAATCAGTTTATAAAAAGTTAAAAACACACAAATGTGTAATGCAAGGCATTCTATTTTGAGGGTTGAAGATTGGCGTGGGGACAACAGCCTGCAGGCAGGAGCAAGAGGCCCTCCCAGCCCAGTGTATGTGCACGAGGCTGCCCCCAGGCACCATAGTCAGAAATGGACAAAGAGGATGCTGCTTGATATGTTGTTTTATAGGGGCGCACTTGTGTTTCCAGTAAAGGCAAAAAGCATCGAAAGTTGAGGGCACTGGAGTTCAGGGAGCCTGTGAGGGTTCCAGATACAGAGTCCCAGTACCATGGCCTCTGTGTGAGCTGCAGTGAGTGTGGCCCACACTGCCGCCCAGCCTCTGCATGCTGACCACTGGCATCTGGCTCGTCCCTCCTCAGAAGCAGGACATCCTGGGCCTTCTGCACCAAGTGGGAGTGGCCCAAGGTCTCCAGCTCCCAGGACACAGCTTCAGTGGGGACTGGGCTGCAGAAGAGACACAAGAGTCAGCACTGCTCAGGACTATCCCCCATCTGGTAGCTGCCAGGGACCCCAGCCCTCCCTAGTCCCTGTGGCAAGAACTGAAACAGACATTTGAGTTCCTGGCAAAAAGCTGCATTTTGAGCCACCATTTCCCTGGACAGCCTGGTCACCTGAAGCCACCTAGACAAATGCAAACATGGCTGACTGACAGCTGTGAATGCAGCTGTGACCAGTTTCACCACATGCTAACCAGCCATCAGGGATGCTGCTGCTTCAGGGAGTCAGGGCGGGAGGGAAGCTCAGGACACTGTTCTCTCTCTCTCATTTACGTACACTTCGGATATTTGCCTAATAAAAATGTAGAAAACATTTAACTCAGAAGTTTGATGTTGAGTTAGAAAGCAAGAAACACAAGAAGGGGACTCCTGATTTCCTGTCTGGCTTGTAAAAAGCTTGGAAGCCATCATTCCCATACTCATGATAAGAAAAAAGCTGAAAAACTGAAAAAGCAACAACTTTTCTTAGCTGTATCAGATAACTGAGGTCACAGGGAAAACCTCCACCATGAAAACTGGAAAGACAGGCAGGCTGGTACAGCGGATCACCACTTACTGGGAGGAGAAAGTGCCACCAGTGGACACAGCACCAGCTAGGAGTACTAAAAGGGAAACTGACCAGTTGCTGGGAACTGAGTACAGACCAGCTTGAGAAAGTAAACTTCTGGGGACCCAGCCTTGGGAGCAGGGCTCAGCCTCAGGAAGGGGGTTGTCATGGATTGAAACAAACAATTGTGTCCCCAAAAAACATGTGTCAACTTGTTTAGGCAACTTGTTTAGGCATGAGTCCCAGTATTGTGTGGTTGTCCTCCATTTCGTGATTGTAATTTTATGTTAAAGAGGATTAGGGTAGGATTGTACAACACCCTTACTAAGGTCACATCCCTGATCCAATGTAAAGGGAGTTTCCCTGGGGTGTGGCCTGCACCACTTTTAGGAAAGGGAAGCAAGCAGAGAGTTGGGGACCTCATACCACCAAGAAAGCAGTGCCTGGAGTGGAGCACATCCTTTGGAAGCTCCTAATGGGGGGAAGACTGATGAGAAGGCCAACAGAGAGAAAGCCTTTCCCTGGAGCTGATGCCCTGAATTTGGACTTTTAGCCTACTTTACTGTGAAGAAATAAATCTTTGTTAAAGCCATGCACTTGTGGTATTTCTGTTATAGCAGCACTAGATAACTAAGACGGGTGTATTTTCTTGAGTTTTACCTCCAGAAGCCCCACCAGGTTCTCACTGTGAAGCTGGAAGAAAAATCCCCATGTGCTTCCAGCAGGAGGAGGGAAAAGTTAACCATCTGAAATAGTGCTCTGGTCTCCATGACAATGGGACATTCTACCCGAGCCTAACCAACATGGAGGAGGGAAATACTCAACTCCAGCCACCTGGAGCACTCCTGTTTCACCTAAAAACCAAAACCCTGTTGCCATTGAGTCGATTCTGACTCATAGTAACTCTACAGGACACCTATTCATTGGATCATAAGGCACTTCCCCTTTGCCCATATCTTACTACCACATCAACATCAACAGGGCTTTACACGGGATTACAACTGAAAGAACCTCAGTTTCTTTAATTTGACACATAATGTCCAGCTTTCAACAAAAAATTATAAGTCAAAAAGACAGTCTAAAGAGACAGAAAAAGCATCAGAACCAGACTCATATATGACAGACATATTGGAATTATCAGACCAGAAATTTAAAATAATTATGATCAGCATGCTAAGGGCTCCAATAGAAAAAAGGAGACAACATGCAGACAGATGGCTAATACAAGCAGAGAGATGAAAACTCTTAAGTATTAAAAGAAAATGCTAGAAATAAAAAACACTAACAAAAATGAAGAAGGCCTTTGATGGGCTCATCAGAGACTGGGCACGTAATGATGAAAGAGTCAGTGAGCTTGAAGATATGTCAACAGAAACTCCCCAAACTGAAAAGCAAAGAGAACAAAGACTGAAAAAAAAAATTGAACAAAATATCCAAGAACTATGGGTCAGTTATAAAAGGTATAATATGTATAATGGGAATAACTGGAAGGACACAAAAGAGAGAAAGGAACAAAAGAAATCTTTAATAATGGCTGAAAAATTTCCAAAATTGTTAACAGACATCAAGCTACAGATGCTGGATGCTCAGGAAACACCAAACAGGTTAAAAAATACCAAAAAAATCTACACATAACCATATCATATTCAAACTACAGAAAAGAAAAGTCAAAAGAGAAAATCTTCAAAGGACCTAGAGGAAGAAAACACTTTACCTACAAAGGAACAAGGATAAGATTACACTGGACATCTCTTCAGGAACTATGCAAAGAAATTGGAATGAAATATTTATAGAAAAAAACCACTAACCTAGAAGTCTGTACCCTGCAAAATTATCCTTCAAAACTGAAGGAGAAATAAAGGCCTTCTCACACAAAAATTGGAATTTGTCTCCACCAGACCTGCCTTGCAAAAAATGTTAAAAGACATTCTTCAGAGAGAAGAAACATAATATAGGTCAGAAACTTGGATCTACATAAAGGAAGGAAGAGTGTCCAAAATGAATAAATGAAGGTAAAATAATATCTTTTCTTGTTCTTAAGTGATCTAACAGATAAGAATCTGTTTAAAATAATAACAGCAACAATACATTGATTGATTACCGCTTATGGATAAGTGAAATGTTATGACAGCAGTATTACAAGGGCAGGAGGGAGGAGCTGGAATGCTCTGTTATGAGATACCTGTACCACCTGTGAAATAGTATCATGTTATTTGAAAGCAGGCTTAGATTAGTTGTATAATTGATACCTTACAGAGCAGATCATACAAATGGAATCATATAAAAGGAACAATTAAAACCAAAGGAGGCAAAAAAAAGAGTGGAGGACAAAACAAAAAAGGACAATGAGTAGAAAATAGTTAACAAATATGGTCGATACTACTTCAACTACATTAAAAACCACTTTAAATGCGAATAGTCTAAATATATGAATTAAAGTCATAAACTATGAGTAGATTTAAAAAAAAAAAAAAAAGACCCAACTACACGCTGTCTACAAGAAACCCACTTTAAATATATATACATAGATATATTAAAAAGGAAGGAGCCCTGGTAGTGTGAAGAGTTAAGCACTTCACTGCTAACTGAAAGACTGATGGTTTGAACCTACCCAGCGGGCACCTAACAACAACAAAAGATTAAAAGGAGGGGGATGGAGAAAGTTGTACCACACTAACACTAATCAGAAGAAACTTGGAGGGAGGCAGGGCCAAGATGGTGGAATAGTCAGACACTTCCAGTGGTCTTTCTTACAACAAAGTCCAGAAGAAATAAGTGAATACATTATATATGACAGTTCAGGAGCTCTGAACATCAAAGGTAAACTTGAGGAATCGGACTGAGTGGCAGAGGGAGGAAGAGACGGTTCAGAAGCAGGGAGGAGTTACCAGACCTGGCAGGAGCTGGCGCCCTGCAGGCCGGATAGGCTGACATATGCAGTGAGCCAAGCAGTGGAGTTCAGGATGCGTTTCCCACGTCAGGAGAGACCAGGCGGCACAGAGTCTGCTCAGGCCTCCAGAGCCAGTGAAAAGCTGCGGTCAGTTGGCAGAAGATAAGTACATGCGTTTAACCTACTACGAGGACCAAAAAACACCCCGTTTGGGAAGAAACTCTCTCCCATTTACCTGCTTAGTCCCCACTCTGCACCACGTCCTGGGTCAGCTTCAGACATTGCTGCATCCCCTAGGCCAGAAGTAGGACCCATCATGCACCCTGAGCCATTCTCCCGGCCTTGGAGAGGGAACAAATTAACAAACGGAAAAAATAATCTGTGGGCTTCCCTAAGCTAGGAACTCAGGGCAGTCACAGCTCCTTTGCTTAGGCACAGGCATAAAGGGTCCACGGACATTGACTGCCTTTCACCCCTGCATAGACCTGTGTGGGCCCATTGCAACAGCATAGGCCCTCATTACCGCAGTACAACAGGGTATATACCTGAAGTCTAATTTCACTGTATCAGCTATATGGTGAAGTGGCAGGTTCGTAACATTTGACACCGCTCTGCCAATTAAGCAGGGTCCTCACCTACCCACTTCAGGAGCCTGAGGACTGGTGGCTCCACCCATGCCACCTAGCCACCTGCAGTGGGTCCAAGGATAAGTGGTGCCTCCAAGTCCTTACAGCCAACAGCATTGGGTGCCCATAGTCCAGCTGCTGCAAAACCCATTCACTTACACGCTGTAGGGAACAGGGACACGCTTTCCTCCCAGACACTCGGGCAGCCATCACACCCCTCCTTGCTCAGAGCATGACTCCCTACTGCAGCCAGATACCTGTGCCTACTCCAATCATCCCGGCCTATCTAGGACTGTTGGTGAGAGCCTGTACCACACACTTGGTGACCGACTACCTGGACACCTGAGCTGAATACCTACAAGAAAAGTAAATGGACTCCTGGGCTCACATACCTAGTAACAGATCTAACCACCTGGTGACAAGACGTTAGAGCTTCACAACTGCCAATGATCAAACTAGCTCACATGAGCAGCCTATTTGGGCATACCAAAACAAGAAGTTAGGACACAGTAAGCAAACATAAAATAAATAAATATAATAACTTATTAATGGCTCAGAGACGACAGTATTAAATCACATAAAGAGGAAGACCATGATGGCTTCAGCAAGCTCCCAACCCAAAGAACCAAGAAATTTTCCAGAGGAAGAGAACTTTCTGGAATTACCAGAGGTAGAATACAAATACAGAACTCTTCATGAAATCAGGAAGGAGACCATGCAAAACGTAGAACAAGCCAAGGAACACACAGACAAAGCAAGAGAGGAACTTAAGATTAGAGAAGAGCACAACGACACATTTAACAGGCTGCAATAATCCACAGAGAAACAGCCAACAGAAATCCAGAAAATTTTAACAATAAAATTTCAGAAGTAGACAATAGAAAGTCATAGAAACAGAGAACTGAGGCAGTGGAAGTCAGAATTAGGCTGAAGATAAAGCACTTGACACCAACGTATTTGAGGAAAAATCAGATATAAGAATTTTAAAAAATGAAGAAACCCTAAGAATTATGTGAGACTCTATCCAGAGAAATAACCTACAAGTGACTGGAGTAACAGAACAAGGGGGGATAACAGATTTTACAGACAGAATCGTTAAAGATTCGTTGGCAGAAAACTTCCCTGATACTGTGAAAGATGAGAAGATATCTAAGATGCTCACTGAACCCCACACAAGGTAGATCCCAAAAAGAAAGTCACCAAGACGTAATCAAACTTGGCAAAACCAAAGATAAAGAGAGAATTTTAAGAGTGGCTAGGGATAAACGAAAATTCATCTAGAAAGGAAAGTCAATAAGACTAAGCTCCGACTACTCAGCAGAAACCATACAGGCAAGAAGGCAATGAGATGACATATATAAAACTTGAAAGAAAAAAACTGCCAGGCAAGAATTATATACCCAGCATAACTGTCTCACAAATCTTACAGTGAAATTAGGGCATTTCCAGATAAAGAGAAGTTCAGAGAATTTGCAAAAACCAAACCAAAATTACAAGAAATACTAAAGGGAGTCCTCCAGTTAGAAAATCAGTAACATCAGATAACAACCCAAGACTAGAACACAGGACAGAGCAACCAGATATCAACCCAGATAGGGAAGTCACAAAAATAAAACTAAAATGCTGAAAATAGGGAAACAGAGATGTCAACATGTAAAAGATGACAACATTAACACAAAAAAGAGGGACTAAAAAATGTAGTCATAGATCTTTCATATGGAGAGGAAGTCATATGAGATAAAAGTCATAGAAATTGTCTTAGTCATCTAGTGCTGCTATAACAGAAATACCACAAGTGGATGGTTTTAACAAAGAGAAGTTTATTTCCTTACAGTAAAGTAGGCTAAAAGTCCAAATTCAGGGTGTCAGCTCCAGGGGAAGGCTTTCTCTCTCTCGGATTTCTCATGTATTCCCCGGACTAGGAGCTTCTCGGCACAGAGACCCTGGTCCAAAGGACGCACTCTGATCCTGGCACTGCTTCCTTGATGGTACGAGGTCCCCAACTCTCTGCTTGCTTCCCTTTCCTTTTATCTCTTAAGAGATAAAAGGTGGTGCAGGCCACACCCCAGGGAAACTCCCTTTACACTGGATCAGGGATGTGACCTGGGTAAAGGTGGTGTTACAGTCCCACCCTAATCCTCTTTAACATAAAATTACAATCACAAAATGGAAGTCAACCACACAATTCTGGGAATCATGGCCCAGCCAAATTGATACACACATTTCTGGGGGGACACAATTCAAACCATGACAGAAATAAAAGAGTGATTTAAACTTAGGAAAATTAGGAGTTAAGGTAACCACAAAGGAAACTAACAATCCTGCACATCAAAATAAAAAACAAGAAAAACATAATAAAAGACTCAGCAAACACAAAATCAACAACAATGAAAAAGATGAAAAGAAAATACATAAAGAAAAACGACAACACAGAAAATTAAGTGGAACAAAGAAACTGTCAACACACACAAACAAAAAAGACATCAGAATGACAGCACTAAACTCATACCTATCAATAATTACGCTGAATGTAAATGGACTTATAAAGACCAATAAAGAGACAGAGTGGCAGAATGGATTAAAAAAAGCACAGTCCATCGATACACTGCCTATAAGAGACACACCTTAGACTTAAAGTCCCAAACTAAAACTCAAATGATGGAAAAAATATATATATCCAGCAAACAACAATCAAAAAGAACAAGAGTGGCAATATTAATCTCTGACAAAATAGACTTTAAAATCCATGACAAAGGATAAGGAAGGACACTACATAATGATTAAAGGGTCAATATACTAGGAGAACACATAACCATAATAAGTATTTTACACACCCAACAACAAGGCTCCAAAATACATAAATTTAATAGCACTGAAAAGAGGGAGAGCTTGAAAACAGCAGGAGACTTCAACACACCACTTTCAGTCAAGGACAGAATATCCAGAAATAATACCCAGAAATAAGCTCAATAAAGACACGAAGATTTAAATGCCACAGTCAACCAACTTGACCTCATAGACATACACAGAACACTCCACCCAACAGTAGACAAGTATACTTTCTTTTCCAACGCACATGGCAGTCTCCAGGATAGACCACATATTAGGCCATAAAGCAAGCTTTAACAGAATCCAAAGCATTGAAATATTACAAAGCATCTTTTTGACCATAAAGCCATAAACATAGAAATCAATAACAGAAAAAGCAAGGAAAAAAAAATCAAACACATGGAAAGTGAACAACACGTTGCTCAAAAACTACTGGGTTACAGAAGAAATTAAGGACAGAATAAAGAAATTAACAGAGTCAAATAAGAATGAAAACACATCCTACCAGAACCTTTGGGACATAGCAAAGGCAGTGCTCAGAGGTCAAATTATAGCAATAAATACACACATCCAAAAAGAAGAAAGGGCCATAATCAAAACATTAACCCTACAACTTGAACAAGTAGAAAGTAGCAAAAGAAGCCCT
>NW_004443964.1:294827-304796 GCF_000243295.1 Trichechus manatus latirostris
AAAAACTCTCAACAAAAAAAAGCCCTGGCCCTGATGGTTTCACTGGAGAATTCTACCAAACTTTCAGAGAAGAGTTAACACCACTTCTACTAAAGGTATTTCAGAGCATAGAAAAGGATGGAATACTCCCGAACTCATTCTATGAAACCAGCATAACCCAGATACGAAAACCAGATAAAGACTCCACAGTAAAGAAAATCACACACCAATATCCCTCAGGAACACAGACGAAAAATTCTTAACAAAATTCTAGCCAACAGAATTCAACAACATATCAAAAAAATAATTCACCATGATCAAGTGAGATTCATGCTAGGTATGCAGGGGTGGTTCAACATTAGAAAAGCAATCAATGTAATCCATCACCTAAGTAAAACAAAAGATAAGAACCACATGATCTTATCAATCGATGCAGAAAAGGCATTTGACAAAGTCCAACATCCATTCATGATGAAAACCCTCAGCAAACTAGGAATAGAAGGGAAATTCCTCAACATAAAAAAGGGCATTTATACAAATCCAACAGCCAGCATCATCCTAAACGGAGAGAGTCTGAAAGCATTCCCTTTGAGAACGGGAACCAGACAAGGATGCCCTTTATCACCAATCTTAGTTAACTTTGTGCTGGATGTCCTAGCCAGAGCAATTAGGCTAGAAAAAGAAAAGACATCCAAATTGGTAGGGAAGAAGTAAAAGTATCTCTATTTGCAGATGATATGATCTCATACACAGAAAACCCCAAACAATCCACAAGAAAACTACTGGAACTAATAGAAGATTTCAGCGAAGTATAGGATACAAGATAAACATACAAAAATCAGCTGGATTCCTCTACACCAACAAAGAGAACTTCGAAGAGGAAATCACCAAATCAATATCACTTTTAACAGCCCCCAAGAAGATAAAATACTTAGGAATAAATCTAACTAGAGACGTAAAAGACCTAAGAAAACTAGAAGACACTACTGCAAGAAACTAAAAGAGACCTACATAAGTGGAAAAACAAACCTTGCTCATGGATAGGAAGACTCAACATTGGAAAATGTCTATTCTACCCAAAGCGATCTACAGATACAATGCGATCCCAATCCAGATTCCAATGGCATTCTTCAATGAGACAGAGAAACAAATCACCAACTTCATATGGAAAGGGAAGAGGCCCCAGAAAGTAAAGCATTACTCAAGAAGAACAAACTGGGAGGCCTCACACTGCCTGATTTTAGAACCCATTATACCGTCACGGTAGTCAGAACAGTCTGGTAGTGGCACAACAACAGATAGGTAGACCAATGGAACAGAACTGAGAATCCAGAAGTAAATTCATCCACCTTTGACCAAGCCCCAAAGTCCGTTAATTGGGGAAAAGACAGTCTCTTTAACAAATGGTGCTGGCATAACTGGATACCCATCTGCAAAAAAACAAAACAAGACCCATACCTCCCACCATGCACAAAAAGTATCCCAAAATGGATCAAAGACCTAAATATAAAATGTAAAATGATAAAGATCATGGAAGAAAAAATAGGGACAACACTAGGAGCCCTAATACATGGCATGAACAGAATACAAAACATTACTAACAATGCACAAACATCAAAAGAGAAACTAGATAACTGGGAGCTTCTAAAAATGAAACATCTATGCTCATCAAAAGACTTCACAAAAGAGTAAAAAGACAACCTACAGACTGGGAAAAAAAATTTCGGCTACAACAAATTCGATACATTGTCTGATCTCTTAAAATCTACAAGGTACTGCAAAACAACAACAAAAAGACAAATAACCCAATTAAAAAATGGGCAAAGGATATGAACAGGCACTTCCCCAAAGAAGACATTCAGGCGGCTACCAGATACATGAAGAAATGCTCACAATCATTAGCCATTAGAGAAATGTAAACCAAAACTACAATGAGATACTATCTCACCCCAACAAGGCTAGCATTAATCCAAAAAACACAAAATAATACATGTTGGAGAGGTTGTATAGAGACTTGAACACTTATGCAGTGTTGGTGGGAATACAAAACGGTACAACCACTTTGGAAATTGATCTGGCGTTTCCTTAAATAGCTACAAATAGAAGGACCATATGATCCAGCAATCCCACTCCTTGGAGTATATCCTAGAGAAATAAGAGCCATCACACGAATAGATATATGCACACCCATGTGCATTGCAGCACTGTTCACAATAGCAAAAAGATGGTAACGACCTAGGTGCCCATCAACGGATGAATGGATAAGCAAATTATGGTATATTTACACAATGGAATACTACGCAACGATAAAGAACAACAGTGAAATCTGTGAAACATCTCATAACATGGATGAATCTGGAAGGCCTTACACCGAGTGAAATTAGTCAGTCACAAAAGGACAAATATTGTATGAGACCACTATTATGAGAACTCAAGAAAAGGTTTAAACACAGAAGAAAACATTCTTTGATGGTAATGAGGGTGGGGAGGGAGGCAGAGGGGTATTCACTAACTAGATAGTAGACAAGAATTAGGAAGGACAACACACACTACAGGGAAAGTCAGCACAACTGGACTAAACCAAAAGCTAAGAAGTTTTCCTGAATACAACTAAACACTTTAAGGGACAGAGTAGCAGGGGTGGGGGTCTGGGAACCATGGTTTCAAGGGACATCTAGGTCAATTGGCATAACAAAGTTTATTAAAATGTTCTGCATTCCACTTTGGTAAGTGGTGTCTGGGGTCTTAAAAGCTAGCGAGTGGCAGCCATCTAAGATACATCAATTGGTCCCAACCCACCTGGAGCAAAGGATAATGAACACCAAAGACACAAGGAAAATATCAGCCCAAAAGACACAGGGCCACATAAACCAGAGACTCCATCAGCCTGAGAACAGAAGAACTAGATGATGCCCGGCTACCACCCATGACTACCCTAACAGGGAACACAGAGAGTCCCTGACGGAGCAGGAGAAAAGCGGGGTGCAGAACTGAAATTCTAGTAAAAACACCAGATGTAATGGTCTGACTGAGACTGGAGGGACCCCAGAAGACAGGGCCCTGGACTCTCCATTAGCCCAGAACTGAAACCATTCCTGAAGCCAACTCTTCAGACAAAGATAAGACTGGACTATGGGACATAAAATGATACTCTTGAAAAGACTACTTGTTAGCTCAAGTAGATACATGAGACTAAATGGGCAGCTCCTGTCAGGACGTGCAATGAGAAGGCAGAAAGGGACAGAAACTGGTTGAATGGACACAGGAAATCTGAGTTGGAAAGGAGTGTGCTGTTATTACAGGGAGAACAGCTAGGGTAACGTAACAATATGTATTTAAATTTTTATATGAGAAACTGACTTGAACTGTAAACTTTCACTTAAGCACAGTAAAAAGAGAAAAAAACCTGGGGTGGCTGTATTAATTTCAGTCAAAGCATATTTCGAGCAAGGGAATTATCAGGGATAAAGAAGGGCTTTATATAATGATAAAAGGATCAGTTCTCCAAAAAGACATAATTCTGAATGTGTATATGCCAAAACAACAGAGTGTCAAGATAATGTGAGGCAAAAACTGATAGAACTGCAAAGAGAAACAGACAAATCCACTGTTACAACTGAAGACTTCAATACCTCTCTATCAGTAATTGACAGAAGCAGCAGATGAAAAATTAGTAAGGAGACAGTTGAACTGGACAGCACCACCTATCAACTGGATCTAACTGACATCTATAGAATACTTCATACAACAGCAGCAGAATACACATTCTTCTCAAACCCACAGGGAATATTCACAAAGACAGACCACATTCTGTACCATAAAACACATTAACAAATTTAAGAGAATAGAAATCACACAAAGCAAGCTTTCAGACCACAATGGAATTGAACTAGAAACCAGTAACAGAAAGATGACTGAAAATTCCAAAATACTTGGAGATTGAACAGTACACTTCTAAACAACAATGGGTGAAAGAAAAAGTCTTAAGAGAAATTTAAAAAATAATTTAAGCTAAAAAAAATGAAAATACAACTTATCGAAATTCATGGGATGCAGCAAAAGCGGTGCTTAGAGGGAAATGTATAGCATTGAATATTAGAAGAGAGATCAATAATCTAAATTTCCACCTTAGGAAACTTGAAAAAGAAGATCGATATAACCCTAAAGCATGCAGCAGAAAAGAAATAATAAAAGAGCAGAAATACAGGAAAATAATGGGGAAAGTCAACAAAACAAAAGCTGTTTCTTCGAAAAGATCAATAAAATTGATAAACCTCTAGCCAGGCTAACCAAGAAAAAAAGAGAAGACACAAATTACTAATATTAGAAATGAAAGAGGGTCATCATCACAACTTACCCTGTGGACATTATAACAACAATAAAGGAATGCAGTTAACAACTTTATGCCCACAAATTTGATAACTGAGATGAACCAATTCCTCGAAAGACACAACTGACCAAAACTCACATAAGAAACAGATCGTCTGAATAGACATCTAGCTATTAAAATTTTGTATCAACAATTAATAACTTCCCAAAACAGAAAGCAGCATACTCAGACTGTCTCGCTGATTAATTCTCTCTTTTTTAAAAAAGTATTGTGTTTTCATTGAAGGTTTACACAGTAGTTTAGGTTCCCATTCAACAATTTCTACACAAGTTGCTTCCTAGTACTGGTTACATTCTTCACAGTGTGTGCACATTCTCATTTCTGTTCTGATTGTTCCTCACAGGTGAATTCTACTAAACATTTAAAGAAGATTTGAAATTAACCTTTCTCAAACTTCTAAAAGAACAGGAAGAGAAGGGAACATTTCCTACATCATTTTATGAGGCTAGCATTACCCTAATACCAAAACCAGACAAAGACATTACTAGCAAGGAAAATTACAGACCACTATCTCTCATAAACATAGATGTAAAATCTTCAACAAAATATTAGCAAATCAAATGCAATAAGGTATTAGAAGAAATATACACCATGACCAAGTGGGATTTATTCTAAGTATTCAAGACTGGCTCAACATGTGCAAATCAATTAATGGAATTCATCATATCACAGGCTAAAGAAGAAATATATAATCATATCAATAGATGCAGAAAAAGCATTTGACATAGTCCAACACCCATTCATGATAAAAACTCTCAGCAAACTGGGGAACAGAGGAACAACCTCAACTTGATAAAGAATATCCACAAAAAGCCTACAGCTAAAATCTTACTTAATGGTGAGAAACTAGAAGCTTTCCCCCAGTGATTGGGAACAAGACAAGGATGTCCCTTTTCATCATACCTTTCCAACATCATACTCAAAAGTCCTAGCTAGTACAGTTAGACAAGAAAAGTAGATAAAAGGTGTATAGTTTGGGAAGGAAGAAATAAATCTGTTTTCACAGACGATATGATTGTCTATGTAGAAAAGCCCAAAGAATCGACAGAAACTCCTGAAACTAATAAGCAGTTACAGCCAGGTTGCAGGATACAAGGTTAGTATACAAAAGCCCAATTACTTTCTGTATACTAGCAATGAACTGGAATTTGAAATTAAAAAAGTACTATTTACATTAGCACCAAGAAATTAAATAATTAGGTATAAAGCTAATAAAATGTGTACAAAATCTATACAAGGAAAACTATAAGATAAAAGAAATCAAAGATGATCTAAATAAATCGATAGGAAGACTTAATGTCAGGTCTTCTCAACTTGACCTACAGATTCAACACAATCCCAACCTAAATCCCAGCAAGTTATTATATGGGTATTGTCAAACTGATTTTAAAGTTTATATAGAAGGGCAAGAGACCCAGAATTGCCAACACAGTATTGAAGAACAAAGTTGGAGGACTGATGTTTCCCAACTTCAAGACTTACTACAAAGCTACAGTGATCAAGACAGTGTGGTACTGGTGAAGGAATAGAAAAACAGATCAGTGGAAGTGAACAGAGAGCCTAAAAATAGACCCACACAAATACAGTCAACTGATCACTGACAGAGGAGCAAGGCTGTTCAGCAAATGCTCCTGGAAAAACTGGACATCTACATGGAAAAAACAAAAATGAATCTAGACAGAGCTTCCATCTTTCAAAAAAATTAACCCAAAATGGATCATAGACCTAAATGTAAGATGCAAAACTATACAATGTCTAATTGGTGGGCAGAAAATCAGTAAAGACCTCCACCAAATACCATATACAAAAATAAATCACAGATGGGTTACAAATCTACATGTAAAAGTTTTGTAAAACAGAACTTTCAGAAAAAAACAGAGGAGACTATTTACATAACCTTGGAGTAGACAATTTCTTAAACAAGACCCACAGAACTAAATAAAAAGGAAAAAATGGATAAATTGGAATATATTAAATCTAAGTGCCTCTGTTCATCAAAGGATACTATTAAAAGAATGAAAAGGCATAATCCTTCGAGTAGGAAAAGATATTTGCAATACATGGATTCATAAAATACATACATACATAAAGAAACCGTGCAAGTAAAGTATAAAAAGACAAGTAACCCTGAGAAAAATGGACACAACATTTGAAGAGGCACTTAATGAAAAAGAACGTCAAAATGGCCAGTAAACACACGAAAAGCTGCCGAACCTCACTCATCATCAGGGAAATACAGCAAAAGCTACCATGCATCCCGCAGAATAGCCAAGTGCTAGGAGGAAGTGGATCTGACCCAACACCAGGCCTGCAGGATGGGGGAGGTGGGGAAGGAGTCAATCGGGGCATACGCTGTTGCGAGGGCACCGTGTTGCTCGCCTCAGGCCTGCCTTCTGAGGTGAGCAGGACACAAGGACCCCTGGGTCTCAGTGGGACTCAGGTAGTCACCTGCACAGAGTCGGGTGTGTGCCCCTGTGTGCCTTCTTATGTGGCATTGGGAGGCAACTTGTGGGATGGCTGGACATCCCCCCTGCCACCCACCACAAGCCACTCAGTGATACAGCCCACAGTTACCTTGGAAACTAGCTGGGGTCTGGGCACCTGGAAGAGGTCACACAGGCGGTTCCGCTGCTCCCTCACCAGCGGGAGCTCCGCGTCCCTGAGGGGCGAGAGAAGGCGTTAGTCACCAGAGGCCCAGCCCAGACTCTGCTGCCAGGCCCTGCAAACCAGAGCAGGAGGCGTGTCCGTGTCCAACACAGGTCTTAGCCAAGCTGGCCACGAGCTTTTTAAGTATTTCAGTAAGCTTCTCTTTTGATGTGAGAAACCTCGAAGCTTCTTAACTCGGAGAAGAAATCACAGAGGGGGTTTCTGGGTGTAAGATGTCCCTCTCCCTAAAAAAAACCACCCCTAGACGAGACACACAGGAGAACGAGAAAAACTCCATTTTCTGTGACGGCAGATGACCCGAAGCTTGGAGGCGGTGTTGAAGGCCTCACAGCCACCGGAAAGGGTGCAGCACACTGGAACCCCCTTGGAGGCAGGGTGAGGCAGGACTGAGAGTACGCGGGCAGAGCAGGGGGCTCCACCACAGGAGACACATAATCTGCAAAGATTTAACCAGAGTGGCTCTGGACTCGGATGCAGAAGAGCCATCACATGGGAAGAGAGCAGCTCAGGAGCTAGAGAATGCAGAAAAAGAAGGAACGAACAACGCACCGTCCTGAAAGCAGAACTTGAGGTCATGAAAAAGGAAAAATCAGTGAGCAAGAGAGAGCTTGGAAATTAAAACATGATACTCCACAGAAGAATTCAGTGAAAGGAATGGAATACAAAGATGAAGAAACAGCCCCAAAATACAACAAATAGACCAAGAATCAGACAATAAGTGAAAAGATGGGGAAATTATAGGATCCACTGGAGGCCCAATATCTAACCCATAGACGTTCCAGAAAGAAAGAACAGAAAGCAGCGGTGAAGAAATGATCACAGAAAGAAGAGAGGCCTGGAGTCCTCCGGTTGAGAGACAACGCATGACATGGAAGACCTTCGAGGATAAAAAGAGTCTAAAGCACCTTCTAGTGGGTAGTGTGAGCCATCCACATGGGAGGCTCATCCATATCCGGTGGGGAGAAGCGAAGGAGAGGACTAGGGGGAGAAGCCATCCGCATGGGCCACAGCTCAGAGTGGTCTGCGAGACTGGCCAAGATGGCATCAAGTGAGCCCTGTGGACACAGTGGGGCCCTGCTCACCCGATGCCTTGCAGTGATGCGCATCCCAAGAGACCCAGGTGGCCATGCTGACTCACCAGACCGTGTTGCCGAGCACAGCTATGACCTCCTCCAGAGCCTCGGCACCCACAATCTCCTCGCCGAAGGTGAGCACCATTTCGTACACGTGGCTGGCCGTGGTGTTCCGGATCTGGGGCAAAACCAGAGGGTGTTAGTGGAGGGAACTGCCCCTGAGGTTCCCTGCGGGCCACGGCACAGAGAAAGGGGACAGGACCCCACCCCAAGGGACAGGACACCAAGAATCTGGCTCTGGGTTGACTGAAAGGCACATCCATGTAGCCCGCTGACTGGGGAGTTGGCCTCGGATCCTGGCCCAGGAGGAGATCTGGGCTAACATGGGGTGACGATCATGAAGAAAAACGGTGTCCCCCAGTTCTCAACCATGATTTCTGGATGAACCTCTTAAATATGAGCCGTTTGCAAACTGGGGGATTCTATTTAATTACTGAGTAAAAACTAAGGAAAACACTCTAGGTTAGGAAATCCTTTAGGATTTGGTTCTTCTATAGTCTTACTCCAAAAAGGTGTTCCTTCTCTAAACGTAGATTACCCTTGTGAGTCACACATCTTATTACGAAAGTGTGCGCTATGCTCCCTCATTAAGGAACGTTCGTGGGTTTTCGATCTTGCACTTGGGAGGTGGGTTATAAAGCTGTTGCTGCAGAAATGAAGGGTGAACAGCTTTCAACTGCCATGTGTGTCCAGGGAAGGGGCCGAGCTGCTCACCCATGCAGAACCAGCCCCGCTCTTAGGGCCCCAGTGTCAGACGGTCCGGCACTTCACTCAACCAGACAACTCACAGTGGTAACTACCCCTAAGATGTCTTCGTGTAGGACGCAAACATAAAAATGACCTCAGAACCAAACCTCAGGTGTTACAAGCGCCACGTTTCAGAATCAAAACTTGGCTGTGGCCCACGGGTCACTCCGTAGAGCCTGCCCTGCTTTTCATTAAGGACCCGAGGTCGACTTCTAGGTCATCCCCATCGTACGATTTCAGATGCCTACCTCCGTTTAAGATTTCAAAGCACTTAAGTAGTTTTATGGACACGTAAGAAGGCTGTGTGTACAACAGGGGGTCAAACTAGTCACAAATACGGCGGCGTCTGTGGTCAGGGTTGTCGATCTCTGGGTTTAACATTAATCACCACATCATGCTGTGGCTGAGCTGGTGGCTCTGCACCGAGACATGAGCCGGTGTGTGCGCTCTGTGCTGGCCATCCGGCGACATGCCTGTAAACGCTGCCACATGCCTGCAACATGCGGCCACACGGTCTGTTCTAATGAACAAAAGTCAAAGGCTGGGCTCTGTGTAACGCCACAGTGTGTCGCCAGCTGTACCCATCCTGACCCCATCCTATTGGAACAACACCACTTCATTTTCCAGCTTTCTGTAGTACGTGTTGCGTCTATTATGATACACACAGTTTGAAAAATGCTAATACTCACTATGGGAAATGGGTGGCAGAGAAGAAGAAACAACTGCAACAGCACTTTCTTTCTCACGTCTCCTTGGAACTGAATCATCCCACAAAATCTGTAGGAAGCCAAGACATTTCGTATTGTTAGCACAGAGCCCTCGCCGGGCACAAAGCCAGTTGTTTGAGAATTTCACCGTGTCCAGGGGTGGTGAGGGGGGGCACCTGGGAAGGGCAGACTCTTGGAAGAGAGTCCCCCCTGAGCACAGGCGTACTCGGGGGCCTGGAGGAGTCACCCCTGAGCGCACCACTACCCGGGGGCCTGGAGGAGTCACCCCTGAGCACACGCCTACTCGGGGGCCTGGAGGAGTCCCCCCTGAGCGCACGCCTACTTG
>NW_004443964.1:305564-325727 GCF_000243295.1 Trichechus manatus latirostris
CCCCTGAGCGCACGCCTACTCGGAGGCCTGGAGGAGTCACCCCTGAGCGCACGCCTACTCGGGGGCCTGAAGGAGGTCTAGAGAAAAAGGCACCAACTCCAGCCCTGCAGGTGCTGCTACAAAGCCTCGCTCTCACCTGAAGCCTGACGACCCCCCAACCGCGGGCCTCAGGAAGAGCAGTGGGGGTCTACGAGGCAGTTTAGGTAACTGACCGCAAGTCAGAGCATCATCAGCAAACACATCGTGGCCTCCTGAATGCGTCCAGGAATCATGTCTGTTTCTGTGAAACCCGCCTCAGTGAAAGACGGTGCCTTACACGTAGCACTCCCCGGCCACAGTCTGTCTCCCGCCCCACCACGCCCCACGCTGGGGCTGGACGGTCAAGGCCAGACTCATCTTTCCAGCTGGAAACACTGTTCCCCCAGCCCTCCCACCCCTCGGCTCCCAGCTGCTCTGAGTCCCATCTTTGCTGCCTCGGGCAGGGGATACAACACTCACACAGCGATGCTCGATCGAAGTTTCTGGATGTCTTTGGACTTCTTCATTTCCTCCTTGCAAAGCACAAGCAACTTCACAGCAAAGGGGTGGCTGGAAGGAAACACAAGGCACTAGATGTGCTTTCATGGTACGGACGGCATGCGTGGCAGCCCATGGTGATGGTGGCAGGGCTGCCACACAGTTGGCCTGACGGAATGTCCTCAGTGACCTGCGTGACGCTGTGCCTGAACCCTAGATGCCAAGAGTGCGGGAGCGAGCAGATGCACTCTTCCCGGTCTGCACAGCCATCTGCGTGGCAAAGGCAGGTGGGCAGCTTGCTGAGAGCACAGTCTGGGGCCTCGGCCAGTGACAGTCCCTTTCTCAGCTGCTAATTCTCGTCCTTGGGCAACCAGACAGACACCATCCCCCAGAGAGACATGTTCCACAGGGACTGCCACAGGCTCTGATCCTGCCCCCTCACTGCAGGTGAGGCCACGTGACTACCTTCTCACCTACCCACCTCCCTACCTGCCCACCTCCCTACCTTCCCACCTCCCTACCTTCCCACCTCCCACCTCCCTACCTGCTGCCTGCCACCTCCCCACCTGCCACCTCCCCACCTGCCACCTCCCACCTCTCTACCTGCCGCATCCCACCTACCCACCTCCCTACCTGCTGCCTCCCACCTCCCTACCTACCCACCTCCTGCCTCCCCATCTCCTCCTTCCACATCTGCCCCACCTCAGCATAGCAGCCAATGCTTGCTTACTGGACTTAAGAGTGTATATACAAACGAATCTTGCCTCCCCTGGAAAATTACCACCTAGAGTTCTGGTCTCAGGATCTGATTATATTTCCCTTAAGTCAGGAGCTATTGCAGCTCAACCAGGAAGGCAGTACTCACTCCTCCTCCACCGTGAAGACATCAAAGCACCCATTGGCCAGCATCTGGTCCAGTGTCTTCAGCAGTGGCACGGACACCCTGAGGGGAGATACGCTGTGAGACAAAGCCGCAGGCCCTGTGGTCACAGGTCCACTGAGGGTCTGGCACTGCTGGGCCCTGCTCCCCGCCCCTGATCCGCATTAGCGGGATGTGACCTCGTTCGGCCCCAGGAGGCAGCGTTTCCTTCTGTGGGGAGAGGAGGGACTTCCTGTGAGGACACAGAGGAGAGGAAGCACACCTAGAGCACTGGGTTTCTAAGCAGTTTGGGGTCAAAGGCTCGTTTGTTGTTTTCTTAAAGCACATTAACAGAAACGCACATGTGTTCCACCCAGGGGCCATATTCCCCGGCTTTCCAGCCCAGGCACAGCCTGAAGCGAGGGCCAGGTAAAGAAGAGATGCTGCAGCACCGATGCTGGGTGGGTGCCCACCATGCAGCTTCTCCCAGGGAAGGCCCTTCCCAGGAAGGCTGCTGGACACACATCACACATGGGGTCATCATGAGTTGGAATTGACACAACAGCAACAAAATTAACAACAATGAATAACCCTATGCCAATAAATACGATAACTTAGATGAAGTAGACAGACTCCTTGAAAGACATCAACTAATTACCAAACCTCATTCAAGAAAAAATAGAGAACCTGAATAGCCCTGTATCTATTACGTACACCAAATTAAAGATTAAAAACCTTCCTACCTAAGAAAACTCCAGGCACAGATAGTTTCACTGGTGAGCTATACGAAACATTTAGGAAAAACATATTATCAGTCCTACATAAAATTTTCCAAAAATTAAAAGAGGAATACTTGCCAACTCATTAGAAAGGCCAGCATTACCCTGATACCAAAACCTGATGAAGATAGTATAAGAAAACTACAGATCAATATTCTTTATGAACATAGATGCAAAAATTCTAAACATAATTTTAGTAAATCCAACAATAGATTAACATCAATGTTCAATTAGGGTTTTCCTAGGAATGCAAGGTTGGCTTAACATGTAAAACTCAATGTAATTTAGCATATTAACAAACTAAAATAATAAAAACCATATGATCCCCTCAGTAGATGCAGGAAAAGCATCTGACACACAAACTCAACATCCTTCATAATGAACACTCAGGAAACCAGGAGTGGAAAGGAACTTTGTTAACCTCAAAAGGGGCATCTATGAAAAACCAACAGTTAACAGAAAAATCAACTGTGAAAGACTGAATACTTCCCTCCTACGATCAAAAACAAGACATGAATATCACTCTCACCATGTCTATTCAACACTGTACTGGAGGTTCTAGCCAGTGCGATCAGGCAAGAAAAAGAAAAAGCACCCAGACTGGAAAAAAGTAAAACTCTGTTTGCAGACAACATGATCATCTATGTTGAAAATCCAGTGCAATCTACAAAAAAGCTACTACAACTTAATAAGTGAGTTTAGCAAAATTGCAGGATACAAGATCAATATGCAAAAATAAGTTGTATTTCTATACACTAGCAATAAACAGTGTTTTGCTGCTAATCCTAAGGTTTCCACTGGCTAATTTTGTTAGAAGTATACCAGGTCCTTCTTCCTAGTCTGTCTTAGTCTGGAAGCTCCACTGAAACCTGGCCACCATGAGTGACCCTACTGGTATTTGAAATACCAGTGGCAAAGCTTCCAGCATCATAGCAACATGCAAGTCACCACAGTAGGCTCATGAGAAGATGAGCCCCTCAGATTGGAAGGCACTCAAAATATGACTGGGAAAGAGCTGCCTCCTCAAAGAAGAGTCAACCTTAATGATATAGATGAAGTAGAACTTTTGGGACCTTCATTTGCTGATATGGCATGACTCTTTGAGAAGAAACAGCTGCAAACATCCAATAATAATTGGAATGTTGAATGTATGAAGTATGAATCTAGGAAAATTGGAAGTTGTCAGAAATGAAATGGAGTGCTTGAAGACAGACATTCTAAGCCTTAGTGAGCTAAGAGGGACTGGTATTGGCCATTCTGAATCGGACATTCATATGGTCTACTATGCTGGGAATGACAAATTGAAGAAAAATGACATCATATTCATTGTCAAAAAGAACATTGCAAGATCTATCCTGAAGTAACAACACTGTCAGTGATAGGATTGGAGCCCTGGTGGCATAATGGTTAAGAGCTTGGCAGTTCAAATCCACCAGCTTCTCCTTTGAATCCCTATGGGGCAGTTCTACTCTGTCCTATAGGGGCGCTATGAGTTGGTATCAACTCGATGGCAAGGAGTTCGGGCTTTACAAGGAAGAACAGTTAATACGACTTTTACTCAAATTTACACACCAACCGTTAATACCAAAGATGAAAAAACTGAAGATTTTTACCAACTTAAAGTCTGAAATTGATCAAACATGCAATCAAGATGCATTGATAATTACTTGTGATTGGAATGCGAAAGTTAGAAACAAAGAAGTTTCAGAAGTTGAAAAATACGGCCTTGGTGATAGAAACAACACCGGGAATCGCATGATAGAATTTTGCAAGACCCAACAACCTATTCTTTAGAACTAATCTTTCTTCAACAACATAAATGGTGACAGTACATGTAACCCTTGCCAGATGGAATACACAGGAATCAAATTGACTACATCTGTGGAAAGAGACGATTGAAAGGCTCAATATCATCAGTAAGAACAAGATGAGGAGATGACTCTGGAACAGACAGCTCAAATGCAAGTTCAAGTTGAAGCTGAAGAAAATGAGAACACGTTCACAAGAGCCAAAGTATGACCTTGAGTATATTCCACTGAATTAGAGACCATTTCAAGAATAGATTTGACACACTGAACACTAATGACCGAAGACCAGATGAGTTGTGGGGTGACATCAAGGACATCATGCATGAAGAAAACAAAAGGTCATTAAAAAGATAGGAAAGAGGGAAATGACCAAAATGGATGTCAGAAGAGACTCTGAAACTTGCTCCTGGATGTAGAGTAGCTAAAACAAATGGAAGAAATGAAGTAAAAGAGCTGAACAGAAGATTTCAAAGGAGGCTCGAGAAGACAAAGTGTTATAATGAAATGTGCAAAGTCCTGGCATTAGAAAACCAAAAGGGAAAAACACACTCAGCATTTCTCAAGCTGAAAGAACTAGAGAAAAAATTCAAGCCTTGAGTTGCCATACTGAAGGATGCTGGGGGTAAAAAAAAAAACCAGGAAGCATCAAAAGAAGATGGACACAATACAGAGTCACTGTACCAAAAAGAATTAGTCAACATTCAGCCATTTCAGGAGGTAGCATATGATGGTCCAAGCTGCACTAAAGTCACTCATGAAAAACAAGGCTCCAGGAATTGCCAGAATACCAACTGAGATGTTTCAACAAATGGATGCAACACTGGAAGCGCACAATGGTCTATGCCAAGAAATTTGGAATACAGCTACCTGCCCAATTGACTGGAAGAGATCCATATTTGTGCCCGTTCCAAAGAAAGGTGATCCAACAGAATGTGTAAATTATCAAACAATGTAAGTAATATTACACACAAGTAAAATTTTGCTGAAGATAATTCAAAAACGGTTGCAGCAATACAAAAGCAATACACGGAACAGCCAGAAATTCGAGCCGGATTCAGAAGAGGACGTGGAATGAAGGATATCATTACTGATCTCAGATGGATCTTAGCTGAAAGCAGAGAATACCAGAAAGATGTTTACCTGTGTTTTATTGACCATGCAAAGGCGTTCGACTGTGGATTGTAACAATCTATGGATAACATTACAAAGAATGGGAATTCCAGAACACTTAATTGTGCTCATGAGGGACCTGTACACAGATCAAGAGGCAGTCGTTTGAACAGAACAAGGGAATACTGCATGGTTTAAAGTCAGGAAAGGTGTGTGTCAGGGCTGTATCCTTTCACCATACTTTTTCAGTCTGTATGCTGAGCAAATAAGCTGAGAAGCTGGACTACATGAAGAAGAAAGGGGCATCAGGATTGGAAGAGGACTCATTAACAACCTTGGATATGCAGATGATACAACCTTGCTTACTAAAAGCGAAGAGGACTTGAAGCACTTACTGATTAGGATCGAAGACTAGCTTTCATTATGGATTACACCTCAACATAAAGAAAACAAAAACCTCACAACTGGGCCAATAAGCAACATCATGATAAATGGAGAAAATACTGAAGTTGTCAAGGATTTCATTTTACTTGGATCCACAATCAACACCCATGGGAGAAGCAGTCAAGAAATCAAACGACATATTGCACTGGGCAAATCTGCTGCAAAAGACCTCTTTAAAGTGTTAAAAAGTAAAGACGTCACCTGACCCAAGCCATGGTATTTTTGGTCGCCTCATATGCCTGTGAAAGCTGGACAATGAATAAAGAAGACTGAAGAATTGATGCCTTTGAATTATGTTGTTGGGCAAGAATACTGACTATACCACGGACTCCTAGAAGAACAAACAAATCTGTTTTGGAAGAAGTATATTCAGAATGCTCCTTAGAAACGAGGATGGCGAGACTTCGTCTCACGTACTTGGACGTGTTATCAGGAGGGACCAATCCCCGGAGAAGGGCATCATGCTTCGTTAAGTAGAGGGTAAGCGAAAAAGAAGACCCTCGATGAGATGGATTGACACAGTGGCTGCGACAATTGGCTCAAACATAGCAATGATTGCAAGGATGGTGTAGGACCAGGCAGTGTTTTGTTCTGCTGTACATGGGGTTGCTGTGAGTTTGAACTGATTTGATGGCACCAAACAACAATAACAACAGCAATAAACAAAGTCTTACACGTTGAAAACTACAAAATATAGCTAAGAGAAATCAAAGAAAACTTAGATAAATGGAGATATATGCCTTGTTCATGGCTAGGAAAAACCAATCCTGTTAAGATGTCAATTCTCTCCACATTGAATGATACGATTCAACACAATCCCAATCTAAATCCCAGTGGGCTGCTTTGTAGAAATTGAAAAGCCAATTCTAAAATTTATATGGAAGTCCAAAAAAATCAAGAATAGCCAAAACCATTCTGGAAAAAAAAGAACAAAGTCAGAGGGCTAAAACTACTTAATTTCAAAAATTATTATAAAACTAATCAAAACTGTGTGGTATTGGCAATGAAGACAGACCAACAGGTCAAGGAACAGAAGAGTCTGGAAATAAACCCACATATGTAGATAATTTATTTTTGACAGTACTACAAAGGCAACACAGTGGAGAAAGGATAGTCTTTTTAATAAATGGTGCTGGAACAACTGGATATTTGTGTGCAATAAATGAACGTGGATCCATACCTTCCACAATATACAAAAACTAACTCAAAACGGATCATAGATCTAAATACAAAACCTAAAACTATAAATCTTCTAGAAGAAAACTTTGGAGAAAATTGTTGTGACCTAGATTAGCCAATCATTTCTTAAATACGACACCAAAAGCACAATCCATAAAAGAACAAATAGATACACAAGATCATGATAATGGAACACACTTGTTCTGTGAAAGAGACTGCTCAGAGTGGAAAGACAAGCTACCATTTGGAGGAAAATATTTGCACATCACATATCTGACAAAGGACTTGTCCAGAATTTATAAAGAAATCTCTAAACTCAACGATAAGAAAAAAGAAAACCTAATTAAAAAATAGGCAAAAGGTATGAACAGACATTTTACCAGAGAGAATATAAGAATGGCAAATAAGCCAATAAAAAGATGTTCAACGCCTTAGTCACTAAAACCCACTGCCATCAAATTGATTCCAACTCACAGCAACCCTGTAAGACAGAGTAGAACTGCCCCGTAGGGTTTCCAGGGCTGTAATCTTTATGGAAGCAGACTGCCACATCTTTCTCCCACAGAGTGGCTGGTGTGTTTGAGCCACCGACCTTTTGGTTAGCAGTCGAGCACTTTACCCACTGTGCCACCAGGGCTCCTTTTCCATTAGTCATCAGGCCAGTGTAAATTTAGACTACAGTAAGCTACCATTGCACACCTATTAGAATGGCTAACATTAAAAATACCAAGTGCTGGTTATAATGTGGAGCAACTGGAACTCTCATACACTACTGGCAGGAAGGTAAACGGTAAACCACTTTGGAAAAGGGTTTGGCGATTTCCTAAAAGGTTAAACATTCACCTGCCATTAACTCTCAGGTAATTACACAAGAGAAAAGGAAATACATGTTCGTACAGAAACTGATACATCAAAGTTCACAGCAGCTTTATTTGTAACAGCCTCAAAATCGAAACAACCCAAATGTCCGTCAATAGGTGGATAGTTAAATTGTGATATAGCCATGTAATGAAATACTACTCAGCAATAACTGGAGTAAATGACTGACACATACAACAAGATGGATGAATTTGAAAAGAATGATGTTGGGTCAAAGAAGTCCAACACGAACAGAGTGCACACCATGTGCCTCTGCTGAAACGACATTCTAGAAAATGCAAATGAAGCTGCACTGACAGAAAGCACATCCGTGGATGCCGGGGTGGGGGTTCCTGGAGGGAGGGATACAGGGAGCAGGAAGGGGGGATGGCAAAGGGCAGGAGGAAACCTGGGACGATGGGTATGTTCACTGTGCAGATGGTTTCATGGTGTCTAACTATGTCAAAACTTACCAAATTGTATACTTTAGTTTATTATAGTTTTGCTGTGAGTTGGAATCAACTCGACGGCAACAGGTTTGGTTTTTTTGGTTATTATTTTTTACAAAAAAAAAGAAAAGAAAATGGGTCTGGGTTCCTACTGGTGAGAGCTGGGCCACTGCCTGCTAGGTCCTGTCATGACGGGAGCTGCAGCCACATGGCTGGGACAGGAGAGCCCTGCTGGGCGCTCACGCGTGCCAGGACAACCCTGTCAGAGACAGCACCGCCAACCCTGACACAGGAGGAGGGACAGAAGCTGCTGCTACAGGGGAACGCTGACCATTCTGAGACAAAGGCCTGCGGAGTCCACACTCCTGTAAAGGCTGTTCCCAAAAACTCAGATCCAGATACTTTACAAATCAAGTCACGTTTGCACTGGGATGTTCTAATCCTGAGAACTTGAGTCTCACTCACTCAGCGGCCGTGGCGTGAACAATCTGCATGTGGCCGAGGTGCTGTTGGCATGAGCGTCCAAGGGGAACGCTGGCCTTATGGAGTGTGGTGGTGAGCGTCTCCTAAAGGGGAAACTGCATTCTACTTCACTGTCTCCTCACATAACTACCTTTACTTCACTCTCTAGGAAAGATGTGATTTCACCCTGTGAGGCCGCCACAGGTCGGGCACAAGAAGACTCTTAGCCTTGCTGTGGCCTCATGGGCTAGCCTGGGGCACCACATGCATCCCAATTCTCTCTTACAATCCTGGGAGAATGAGTGAGACCCCAGAGAACAGGGAAAATGCTGCAGCCAGCACAGGCCACACCAGACTCCAATGGCAATCTGACCATGAGGCTCATTTTGCTGCCCTGAGCTCCCGTAAGCATATACATTACCTGTCGTTCAGAAGATTATCCTCGAAGATCTGCAGGAGGGTTCCGCTGAGGCACGCCATGGCCTGCGGGTCCTTCTGAATGCTCTTCATGTACTCACACAGGCTCTGCATCGAATACTTGACCTGCAACAGAAGCGCTCTGGGAGGCTGTGCCGAGACGCACACCCAGCCCAGCCCAGGCTGGCTCCAAGGGCTCAAAACATCTGCTCCAGGGTTGAGAAGACAGCTTCAGGAGTGAAGACAACATGAATAAATACCCAGCGGGCCTGGACAAGGGCACTGGCCACAGTGCAAGAGTCTGAGATGGGACGCTTCCCTCCACAGGTGGCAATGTCCCATGAGCTGTCACATGCTGCTGCTTTGAACCCCCGCATTGTCACAGCAGTCCCCATCACAGGTTTAATGACCCCCACGCTGTCATGATGGTCACCATCACAGGTCAAATGACCCCCACACTGTCACAGTGGTCACTGTCACAGGTTTAATGACCCCCATGCCGGTCACTGTCACACGTCAAATGACCCCACGCCATCAATGGTGGTCACCGTCACAGGTCAAATGACCCCCACGCCATGAAAGTGGTCACCATCACGGGTCAAATGACCCCCACGCTGTCATTGTGGTCACCATCACGGGCTGAACAACCCCCACGCTGTCACAGTGGTCACGGTCATGGGCTCAACAACCCCCACGCTGTCACCGTGGTCACGGTCATGGGCTCAACAACCCCCACGCTGTCCCCATTACAGGTCTGCACGTGTGACTGTGAGGGCAGAGGTACTGGGTCTTGTAAGGAGATGTTGTGAGACACCCCCTCCACAACAAGATGGCGGGCTGAGGACAGGTGGGCCCCTAAGTAGTAGGGGGTGTTCCAGAGACCCCATCACAGGCACTGAAACAAACACTAGTGGGCAGTAGGGCGCTGGGCCTGGGCATTGCGGAGGTGGAGGCCGAGGCAGCTGGGACCCGGGAGCCAGCCGAGCGGCAGGGATCCAGAGGCCCCGTGACACTGCAGCCTGGCAGCTACAGTGCTGGTGTGATGCTGACCAGGAAGATGAAAGGGTCTGCGGCTCCAGCTCTGACCCAGGCCCTCGGAGCACCCACCCGAGCTGCCAGCAGAAGCTGGGCACAACCTCTCACAGAGGGGTCTGCAGCTCCAGCTCTGACCAGAGCCCCTGGGGCACCACCCGAGCTGCCAGCAGAAGCCAGGTACGGCCTCTTGAAGGGGCTCCGCCGGCCCCCACCATCTCACAACTGAAGCCCAAGGTTCTGAGCCATGATGCACAAGCTATGCAGACAGGGAGCAAAGGCTGAGCGCCCCCAGACTGCGGACACTGGAATCACAACACACACAATACAGAAAACCAAAAACCAAACCCGTTGCCAGTGAGCCAATTCTGACCTATAGCGACCCTACAGGACAGAACAGAACTGATCTGTAGGGTTTCCAAGGAGCACCTGGTGGATTCAAACTGCTGACCTTTTGGTTAGCAATCGAGCTCTTAACCACTGCACCACCAGGGATCCAGAATATAAAAAACTGTTAGTTTTTTAAAGAAAAAAATGCAATTACAAGGATGAACACACATGGAACACTATCAGAAACAGGTCTGGAAACGGAACATTTGGAAACTAGTAACAGTTACTGAAATCAAAAACAACGTGAGAAGAGAGAAACGTCAGATTAGAGAAAAGCTGAGGAAGACCCGGAGGTGCAGTGGGCAAGCATCCCGAGAATTCAGAGGCGTGAGAAGCACAAGGAGGAGGCAGAGTCAGCCGGACCCCAGTGGGACAATGGGCAGGGTGGGAAAGGAGGGGTGAGAGAGGGTCAGAGCGACAAAGAGGTGGAGTGAAAAGGGCAGGGTGGCGACAGGGTGCGATGGCACTGAGGTGGAGTGAAAAATGGGGTGACGATGGGGTGGGATGGAAATGGGGTAGGGTGACGGATGGGGTGACGATGGGGGAGGGTGGTGATGGGGCAGGGTGATGATGGAGCAGGGTAGAAAGGGTGGGATGATGATGGGGAGGGCTAACAGTGGGGAGGGGGGACAAAGGGATGGGGTGACAATGGGGTGGGATGACAAAGGGGCGGGGTGATAATAGAATGGGGTGACAAAGGGGAGGAGTGAAAATGGGGTGGGGTGGAAAAGGCATGGAGCCAAGAGGGCAGGCACAGAGCCCAAGAGGAGCACGGTGGTCCCGCCGCTCAGAAAAGACAGTGCCCACCCAGGAGGGTCAGCAGGGGACCTGAGGGCAGTGCACAGACAGCTGACTTGGCCTGTGGAGCTCTGTTCATCCTGCAGCCAAGGCTGGGCTTACGGGACCCAGGTACAGAGAGACGAGCACACCCTGTCGGGGGCAGTCACTGCTGGAAGCGGTCAGCCAAGTCCAGAGTGGGAGCTGCAAGGAGACAAATGCCAGCGTCTTCAAGGTACAGGGTCAGGAAGAGAGGTGGGGAGGGTCCTGGACCATCAGGTGTTGTGAGACACCAGCAATGCCATGTGAGGACCTCGCCCAGCCCCTCCCTGCACAAAGCTGAGGACCCTAAACAACACACCGAGGAAAGCACGTTAGGCTTGTTTTCAGTGCGAGACGAGTACGCCGGTTATGATTTTAAAACAATTTTACCTTTAAGAGACACAGGAGTTCTTACAAGTGAAATGACGTAACTTCTGGAAATCGCTTTAAAATGCTTCCTAAGAAAAAACACGTGTGTACTGTGTGAATGTAAGTGTGTGAATGAATGTGGGTGCGTTGAGTGTGTACGTATGTGTGTGCACACGTGTGGGTGCATGTGTGTCTGTGGGTGTGCATATGAGTGTGTGCTGGGGGAGGGCTGTGGACCAGGTGTTCTCACTCACCGTGGACTCCGTCAGGCCACCAGCGGACACGGCCAGCCCCAGCAGCACATGGTAGCGGAACGCCGGCAGGCCCAGGAACTGGGTGATACGTGGGAACACCTGGGAGGGCGAGTTCCAGTTCATGGTGGCCACGTCCGACCTGCAAGAGAGCGAGGGTCAGCGCAGTGGCTGAGGTGGGGCCAGGCTGCTTGCGGGAACGGGGGCACCGGCTGCAGCACCTCGGGAAGATCTGCTCCAGCTCCTCTCGGTGCGGCACGTGGGGGAGCGGGGGGCTGTCGAAGTGCAGCAGTGTCAGGAGCACGTTGCCGGCGTGGGCACGGACGCGGTCGATCTTCTCACTGGCCTGCTGGGCCACATAGCACAGGACGCGCTCGCAGCTACAAAGGGAGTGCAGGCTGTGGGCATTACTGCAGCATGGCCAGGGGACCCTCCCCACACACCCCCAAACAGAGATGTGAACATCGGCCCTGCACGCACACGCTGGCTCCAATCAGCTGCGGCTGGCTCCTCCCCAGCAAGAGTGTCAGCTCCATCAGACTCGTCATTGCAGCCTCGCGGACGCTGCGGGGCAGAGGGGATGCGTGAGTGTGTGAGAAAACTCTACCCAAAGAAAGGCTTCACCCAAACTCCCTTTCCCTCCTGAGCTGCCACACTAGTCTCTTCTCCAAAAATGATTTGGGGATCTGACTTCTAAACGTTCTTACTGGATGCTTTGTCAGAAATTAACTTTATGGATAAACTCGGGAGGAGCCAACTGGGGTGTGCACATGGGAGACACAGCAATATTTGTATTTTATGAAGTTAATTTTTTTCCAGTAAAGAGCGGAATGGAGACAGGAGAGAGAAGCTAGCGCACAGGGTGTCTGGAAAGCGCTGAGAACAAAGGCAGCCCACATATGACGACGCGGTGGGGAGGAGGACACTGACCAGGGGCTCGCTCAGACACAGGGCAGGACACTGCTGGGCCAGGGGACGGGGGGAGGTTGGGCAGGGGGACGGGGGAGGCCGGGCGGGGGGCACAGACTGGAGGCCGTGCGGATGCCCCGACCTCCACCTGGGAGCTGCGCTGTGGGCGAGGACACCATGTGGGACAACCATGCAGTGCAGGTGCGGTGCTCACCACGCTCCGATGTCCCCCCTGCTGTCTGTGGTGTAGTCGTTCATGCAGTCGAGCAGTGTGGAGTAAATCTGGGGGACGTTCGCCTCGCACAAGACCTTGTCGGGGACGCCTCCTGCACTCACCCCAACTGTCTGGCAGATCCTAAAATTACAAACAGGCAGCAACAGCAGCGTGACCGGTCCCCCTGCCACTTCTCCCGTCACCATGGCATAGCACGTCTTTCCAAGCAGGACTTGCTCGGGACAGATGCTCAAAATCAGTGCCCCCTTCACGGCAAGCGTGAGCATCTCTCCCCTGATCGCCTCCTCGGCCTGAGGTTTGAAGGCAGTGAGGAGGCCGCTCGTGGCTGGTCCCTGCTACTGTCCCGTCCTGGCGAATGTGGGCTCACGCTGGCCTCAGCGTGAGGAGGGGGGTGCGTGGGCCCCACAGGGACGCCCTGGACTCCTGGTGGGAGGGGAGGAATGCAGGACCATGCTTATCTGTGAGCAAGCAAAGGCCACTTCACACAGGCGGGGGGACGGCCTCGCCCCCTCGAGCCGATATACACCCTTTACGCAAAGAAGTAATCACACGACTGGCTCAATGTTCATTGAAATTACACAAAATGAAGCTGTTTATGAGCCTCTATCATCTGGAATGTTCTTTGACAATCCTCTGAAAAGAAAAAGAATCTAGAAAAGTCAAAGTTTGCCTCTAAGAACCATCTCATGCTTTCTGACTGGCATCTAGAAAAAACAAGACCACAAGCACTCCTTCAGCATGCAGATGCTGCCCCTGGGTCCCTGGCCTCGGGTAGTCACTTTAGGAGGAAACACACTGAAACTCACCTAGCAATGGCCCTCAAGCTGTCTCTCCGGGCCTCAGCAAAGCTCACGTCCTTGGGGGAAATGTGCGTAACGGCTCTCAGACCTGCCAGGACCTGGACACAGTGAACAGTCATCAGAACTGCCAGCTGTAAGCCATGTTAGCCCAGTGGAGCCTCACGCGGCTCCAGGAGCACGCAGGAGGACAGCTTCCTTGGTGCCGTTGGGCCTCTTATCAGCAGAGCTGGCCTGGCCCCTGCCCGGCCTCCACCCCACCTCAGGGAGGCCTGGGCTGGAGCGTGTCTGGCGCTCTTCCCACCCAACCGTCCCACCTAGACAGTAGACGGAGGAAGCTTCTGGCTCAAGAACGTGAACTGTTACTTCTTGAAGTGACATTTTCATTTTAAAAGCTAAATGTTCCGGAAGAGCAAACCTAGCCTGAGAATTCCAAGCACCACAGCAGCTGCAGTGCCCAGGGGCTGCCCCTCCTCCAATTCCATGTGGGTGGGGGCTGCTCTGTTGACAGGGGGCCTGCTGCCCTGAGGAGTGTCAGCTGGGCACAGTGTAGAGGGCAGCACAGGGAGCCCAGGCACCGCAGGCAAGCAAAGGTTCCAGAAGTGCAGGATGTGAAACCCACCCATATCCTCGGGCTGCAACAGATACTGCGTCCTCAGGCTGTGGACACCAGCTCCCACCTCGGTGCTGGGAGGCACTTGTCCCTCCTCTGACCCTCCACAGCGGGGATCAACACTTGTCTTTAGCGTCCTGACATGGTTCCTAGTGGCCTCACCTCAACCCCGTCACGGCCCCTCCTCAACCCTGTCACGGCCCCTCCTCAATCTCGTCACGGCCCGGCCTGAAACCGTTCTAGGTGATGTGGAGACTGCTCCCAGAGACGACAGTGCTGAAGCGACACCCCATGCAGAAAGGCAGCGGTGCTTCCCCCAAAAAAGCAGCGGCAGAGCCACACCAGACTCCTCCCTCCTCCCCAACGCTGCCTTCGGGTGACAGGGCACTGGGCACTCGTCCTTGTGGTCCTTCTCTTTCTCCCGCTCACACGTGGTGCCTTCCGTGAAGCTGCCCTCTCCACCACGAGTGTGCTTGGATTTCCTGAAGGTTTCGTCCATTCCTGACCCCCTCAGGTGTGTGGCCTCACTGCACGAAGCCACCAGAGTCCAATCGTCTCTTTCAGACACACCCTCTCCAATGCAAGCAGCCTCACCTGCTGCAGCCTGCCCTTCAGGAAGAAGCTGGGAAGGGCCCCCAAGGCCAGCGCGAAGCCGCAGCGCGTCATCTCCTCAGGGCTCTGGAGCTCGGCGAGGTACTGCCTTATCAGTGCATCTGCAAGACCAAGCAGAGGATGAAGGCTGACTGCTGCCGGGAATCACAGCCCGCACTCTGGACGCCCTGTAGGAAAGGGAGCAAACGCTGACACAGAGCTGAGACGAACCACTTGTGGCTTCTAAAGGTGGTGAATGTCCGATCAGATGTAAGAACTCTTGTAAGGTGGTCTTAATGTTTTCATAAGCAATTTTAACTACATGATTTCATTCTTGGGAAAATATATCCAAGAGGGTTATGAAAATGGTAGATAACGCTGACAATTTTCCCTGTGTTTCACTGAGCACATAAATGATTATTGTGGAAATGACAGCTTCCTCATAAGGAGAGCATTTCATCAAGGAGTGAGAGCAGACGTAGCCAAGCTCACACCCAGGGCTCCCGCAGGCCATGAACAGACCCCACAGGGCCTCGGTGCAAGCCGCCCAGTGCAAAGGCAGGGAGCACAGAAGAGGCGCGAGGCCCGCCGGGGGAGGGAGTGCTTCATCCAAGGGCTCCTGTGTGAGTCCGGTCTTAGCAGGGGATTGCGGTTCATCAGCAGAAAGGGAGAGAAAAGCAGTAAGAACAGGATGAGCAAAGGCATCGTGGTGTGAAAACAGACAGCACACTAAGGTGGGAAAGGTCATCAGTACCTGGAACAGAGATTGTGAGAGGGAGAAATGAGAAACAAGGACAGCGTGCCCGGCTCAGGGCAGGACCTTGTAGGACCAAGGTGTGAAATGCCACTGTGTGAGCCACAGGGGCAAAGCGATGAATTCTAAGGCGAGAGGCAGCATAATCACACTACGCTTGAGAAACACAGCTCAGATCCGGGCAAGGGGGCTGGACACCGTCCATGTATCCTAGTTGCTACAACCCAAAGAGATTCTTTTCACTGTTGTTTTAATTTCAACAAAGTATGGCTTTCTAACATGTGCACATGAATACGCTCAAAAATAACATTAAAACTCAACTTATACAGACACCTAAGTGACAGTCTTACTGGAACTTAAAATAATTTGCTTCCGTATCCATGTGAAAAGAGACACCTCCCGTCATCTTAACAACTTGAGTTTAAACAAAGGTTATTTCAGAACAGCATCCTTTTTACATTGTCAGTGATGTGGTTGTTACTCTCTTCTCGGGCAAAAAGTAAAACACAACCGTATTTTCCCAAGTTTTCAAAAGAGACTAAATACAAAATAATGTTACTGTCTCTTTAAATAAAATTGCCTGTGATAAAGGGATATAGTATTAATTTAAAAAGTCTGTCAGAAGATGATAATTACAGAATATTTCCTAATTTTTATAAAAATCACATACAGCAGACTTAGGTTATTACACAAAAATTTTCTATACTTCTTATTTATAAAGGTGCCCTGGTGGCACAGTGGTTAAGAGCTTGGCTGCTAACCAAGAGGTCAGCAGTATGAATGTACCATCTGCTCCTTGGAAATGCTGTGGGGCAGTTCTACTCTGTCCTATAGCGTCACTATGAGTTGGAATTGACCCAGTGGCAACAGGTTTGGTTTTTTGGGGGTTTTTGGTTGGTATTATGTATAATGGTGTTTCATATACTTTTTAAGTAATTATATGTTCTACCATATGACATAAAGGAATGCTTTAGGCCAACATAATGTATGAATATGAAGAATTTCTAATATAAAAAATCACAGTCATGAACCAGATCATGAACCTGATCACCATATTCATGATGTGCCAGAAACTAGCTCGACATCAGATAAAGTTCAGCATATAATTGGTCCAGGAAAACCAAATGATACGATGATGTGTAATGAGGTAGCCCAGCAGCAACACAGAATACTATTTTCTGTAAACAGGAAAAGAACAAAATGTATTGATACACAAAGAACACTTACCAGAAAAATGTTGCCAAAGAGCATTTGAACACTTTGAAGAGATATTTTGCCATAAACTATAAAAATTAATGAAGTAATTACCTCTATGAATAAAAACTCAAAAGAGAAAGCAGGAAACCTAGGAAGACACAGCGAGACAATACTGAGCAGACATAACTCAGAAAAGAAGAAAAAATCATCACAATAATGAAAATGAAAGTAAAAGGAGCAAAAGAACAAAGAGACACCAAGGAAAACAAAGTACAATAGGGACAGAATTACAAGAAGTCAACAAAAGGAAATGAGAAAAAAAAGTTTAAAGATCTAGAAAGATGACAGATACAGAAGACAAGAAACGGAGATCCAACATATGTATATAATCGGAATCTCCAAAGAACAAAATAGAAAAAACATTTTTATTAATGCAATTTAAGAAAACATTGCTGAAAGAAATAAGAGTTGGTTTTACATATTTAAAAAGTCACACTGTGTTTCAAGAACAGTTGACGCAGTACAGACATTAAGACTCGTTCAGAGATAGAGAAAAAAATCCTTTGAGCAGCCACACAAAACTCTCAAGGTCCTTCCAGGGGGTGTCTCTCCTCTACTAGCAGGTCCTTCCCATACACATTCCCTAGAAGCTGTCACTCCTCCTTCAGATTCATCCCAGGGTCCTGCTCCCCAGGAAAGCATTCTGGCCTCCAGTCTGGGCTAGGCACCAGTACTGCACCCACGTCTCTTACTATGTTTAAATTATCTCTTTGTGCGTCTCCCCGCACCCCTTTGTGACCTCCACCTCCTAAAGGAAGGGACATGGTCTATCCCCAGTCGGAGCTGGTGGTCCAGGGGGCAGAGCTGGCACAAAAGCACAGAGCACACAAACAAGCTCCACTGTGTGCTGGGCCAATGGGAGACGTGTCCCGAGCACATGCTGGAGGTGAGCTACCGTCACCTCTCCTACCAAGAGAAGTTGCCCCAAACAGCCCTGTGATTTACGTGCAGTGGCCTTTTATGTTCAGGAGGGGACACGCTCCCAGAACAAGCTACACCTGGACTGTATGTAGGCGGCACAATCCCAGGGCCGACGCTGTGACCCTGCAGAGGGCTGGGCTGGCATGTGGATCCCTCCTGGCTCTTCCAGCACCACGGCCCCAGTTACCCCACAGGGGCTTCCCAGTATAATCTAGCAGGGCCAGGCAGGGGGCTCCCCGCCTTTCGTCTCACTCACCCACCACGGCAGGGTCTGCCTCTCCCGGCTCCTTCAGGTAGTACTCGCCGCAGAGCGCAGCCAGTGCCAAGACAGCTGCCTCCTGGAACACAGACAGGAACACAAAGCTGTATGAGATGAAGCCCCAGCCATCTTAAGTGTGGGCACAGCAGTGAAGTCAAAACCTGAACAGAAACATCTGGCACCCAGGCTCTCACATCTCACGGCTCTGCCGTCTGCAGCACGGGCCTCTATGTCCCCGTGCAGGGGGCAGGGGAGCACCAGGGAGGCGCTTCTGGGGACGAGTCCTGGCAGCTGCCTTTGTCACCTCCCACCACACCTGCCAGCTCAGTCCAGGCCCAGCGGGGCTTTAGGGCAGTGGGCCGCACAGTCTTTATGCGCACAGGGAGGCCACAGGCGTGGGGCACGGGCAGTGCTCAGGTAAAAGTGAGATGTCACCCTTACGAACTGGAGAAGCAGCTATCAGGAGTCCCCGCGGGGTAATCCAGTTGTGGGTATTTTTTAAAAAGAAAATTGTAAGGCACTGATCACGAGCCACTCAAACTCAACCAGTAAAACTGTATTTGGATCGTACAGAATGATTTTAACCAGGTAAGGCAGTAAGATATATAAGCAGCTAGAAAATTATGAAAGACACCAGCACATACTTCTACTTTTTCATCCTCAATGTCAAAACCCAGTCAGTGTCAATGAGCATGGCGAATGACCTATTCATGGGTGAGCATTGTATTTCTGATGGGTCCTAGTCCACTTCAGTCCCTGGGGAGGGACGAAGTCACCCACAGGCACACGGCACCCCCACATCCCGCTGAGCGAGAGACTACTGCACAAGCTCGGGCAGAAGTGTGCATGAGGCTCGCTCGCTCACACAGTGAGCATCACGCACCATCTCCAACCTAAAATTCTACAGCCCACTCTCAGTGTAGAGGAGGCGTGCTGGAAAGTGAACTCATAAAGCCAGAAACAGTAATAAAAACACTAAATGTTCTGGTCACCAGAGACTACAGGTTTCAGATTATAGCCGAGATGGACAATGTCATTGAGAATCCCAAACGTAACTGTGGCATTTATCAATTATCATGTCGATGCATAAAAGGGACACCTGGTGCACACAGTCCTCTGAAACAAACTCTACAAGAAATAACTGACGTCAACTCTGCATGGACCGCGGCACGACGGCGCAGAGCCTGGCCCCTCACCTTGACCTGCTGTCTAGAGTGACTAGAGACCAGGTGGAGATTCCGGAGGGTGTCGTTGATCAGCCACTGCCAGCCGTCTGTTAGAGACACGAGGAAATTAACCCACCTGAGTGAGCACCCAACAACAAACACATCTCCCTCTCCCTCTTAAAGCAAAGCTGGTGGCAATCTTTGAGATGAATCCTGGAAAAACCTCAAGTAGACATTTTCCAGGCTGCACCCATGTCTAAAGGCCCCTCAATGTAAAAGGAAAAGTCTCCTATGGCTACTGAAATGTTAAAACTGTTAACGTGTGAAATACTAGCATTCAGTAAATTTAATCATTTGAAACATTAAATTTGGAAAAGTTTTGTTTTATCAGACCAGCGAGCTCCAAGTAGCCTCGTCCTATATCTCTCCTCAAAATATCACCCCTTGCGTCACCAATAAAAACCCAACATTCACCTCAATCAGAGCCAACGCTCAATAACAAATGCTAAGTCTATCCTGTAATTCAAAGGAGTCACGTGATTTCTGAAGCTGCAGAGCTAAAAGCAGAGTCAGCCTGGCCACTGAGCTGTGGGGGAATCCCCTCCTCACTGACTTCTCTGACCAGGCCCCACAACTCGAGGAGGGGCTCCGGGCTCGTGCTGAGGAAGCCTCCGGACCCCCGACGGCTCCCTCAAGGGTAAGGACCATGGAGCACATTCTCACCAGGGCTGTCACACAGCCCTCGATAACGCCTCCCCTGGGGAAGCGTCTGTACCCCACACAGCCCACAGAGACAGCTCCCCTGGGGAGGCGTCTGCACCCCACACAGCCCACGGAGACGGCTCCCCTGCAGAGGTGTCTGCACCCCACACAGCCCACAGAGACGGCTCCCCAGGGGAGGCGTCTGCACCCCGCACAG
>NW_004443964.1:325918-333327 GCF_000243295.1 Trichechus manatus latirostris
GCACCGCACACAGCCCACAGAGACGGCTCCCCTGGGGAGGCGTCTGCACCCCACACAGCCCACGGAGACGGCTCCCCTGGGGAGGCGTCTGCACCACCCGCATCCGCCATCGGCGTGGGGACAACACAAGCTCGGGTGCAGCACCGTTCATGGAGGCGCTGGGGACAGCCTGGCTTCCAGGAGGACGCGGGGAACATTCCCTTTTGGGGGAGGAGGGCTCATTATTGGGACGGGTTTAATATAACAATTTCAAAACAAGGTATTCTAATATCACAAAACTTTATAAACTACAATCTTTATCAGCCACCCTAAAAGATTCATTTTTACATCTCATTTGTAGCATGAAAGTAGAAAACATTTAAATGTTCATCATTAGAGAAAAAAGTACTTACCAATTATGGCATCACCTTTAAAAGGCATTTTGGAAAGTGACAGGTTTTCTATTAAAACACACACTAGGGAAAAAGATAAACACAGCGTTATTTTCCAAAGTGCCCACCGCGGCACCTCGACCCCACGTTCTGAGTCATGTGCCAGGAAGCTGCTGGCACCACCCCTCCTGCCTGACACCTCGGGCTGCTGTGCCCTGGGGCCCGGTCCATCCCGAGATGCTGGGCCAGTGAGGTGTCTCCTGCACTGAGCGACTTGGGGAGGCGCTCCAGACCTCACGCAGTTACAGCGAAGGTTCAGGGCCTCCCAGATGATGAAAACTCCGTGTTCTGAGAACCTGGCCGGGAGAGCAAGAACTCCCCATGGTGGCTGTACATCAACTTAACCCCAGCATGCATCCCCGGGGGTGCAACGCGACCCCACGCAGGGTGCTGCTAGGAGGCCGGGCAGGAGGGCAGGCCCGGGTTATCCTGCGGAAGGCTCCTGCACCAGCTGTGATGCTGAAAGTTCTGGCAAATTCACCACGAATCTCATGGTGTCCATTTGTTAAATAAGGAAAAGCTACCACTTCCGTAGGCAGGGGTCCGGCAGGCTTGGTTATGTGGGCCAATCCGGCCCACGGAAAACAACTAGTACCGTGGGGTCTGATGCACACTCAACCCCGAGAGCTGAGTGAGCCTTAGTTTCCGTTTGGCGGCCTCACAGAGGAGAGGATATATAAATAAACAACCACACATCAACGGTGGGAAGGCTATCAGAGTGAGGAGCGATGGGAGGCCAGCCCGGGCCCACGATTACAATCATCTCTTTGCATGCGCTCCAGCGACCTCCCTCCCTGTCATACTGCCTGTCCAATCTCAGACACGCTTTCTTCCTGTGTGCACACGTGGCAGTCGGACACGTCCGTGCCTTGTTTTCCACACCCACAGGTTCTGCTACCAGGCAAACAATCTTGATATCTTAGCGCTCACAACACAAAGGCTCCTTCTAGCTCACAGGCTATGCCTGTCTTGTTGTCAGCTGACACCAGCGCCCCAAGCGACAGAGCAGTGTCCTCGCAAGGGTGGCCATGTTAAGCGAGAAGCAGCTCCAGGTCTGGCACGAGCACTGATGCCCGGCCTGAGGTGACTCTGCCACTTCTTGTAGCTCACGGCCCATACCGTCCATGACCAGAAACACAGCCCTGCCCGGCCACGGGGTGCAGAGCACAGTGGGCAGGAGGTGTGATGGACAGCTGATGACCCAGACACAGAGCACACCTCTCTGGTGCCGGCTGTCCTCACCAACCACACAACGAGCTGGGGGAGGCCGCACGCATTCTTCTTAAGACGCGTGTCATGGCCCACAGTCTGGATGTACGATCAACTGTTAGTGCTTCCCCTGATGGTCTCAACTTTCTTTCCCGTGTTTTGTCACTGCAAACAAGGTGGCAGTAGACACCTTTGCAGACACAGACTGTCTGTCTGTCTGCACAGTACGTCCATCTGCCCTGCACACTGGAGTCCAGGTTTCTAGGAGTGGGGCTGCTAGACAGGGGGCCATACGCATTTTAATTGTAACACATACTGCCAGATGGCAATCTAAAAAGACTAACAGTTCACATTCCACCAGGAAGAGCCAGCACCATCTCTGTCCACACCAGGGGTTACCAGGCTTTAACTATAGCCCATTTGGAAGATAAAAGTTGTTCTCCAGTCGTTAAGCAGACTTACGTTTCCCTGACTACAAGGAGACTCTGAGAACCTTTTCATCAATTATATTTGCGTTTGCTCTTATGTGCAATGCCCATATATCTTCTTTGCTTCTTTTCTATTAGACTGCTGACTTTTTTATTGGCAATTTTAAGAAGTCTTTGTATATTATAGCTATTGACTTTTTAATCTTTCAACTGTAGTACAGGATTTTCTCTGAATCTGTATTTTGTCTACTGGTTGCTGCTGAGTGGATTCTGACTCATTGCAGCCCCGTGCGTGCAGAGTAGAACTGCTCCGTGGGGTTTTCAAGGCTGTGACCTTCCGGAAGCAGATCACCAGGCCTGTCTTCCGAGGTGCCTCTGAGTGGGTTTAAACCACCCATCTTTCGGCTGGTACAGTATATGGTGTATGCTGCTGTTGTTGTATGTTGTCGGGTTGATCCCAACTCACGTAATGATCCTATAGAACAGAACAGAACTGCCCTATAGGGTTTCCTAGGCTGTAATCTTTATGGGAGCAGATTGCCACGTCTTTTCTCCCACGGAGCGGCTGATGGGTTCAAACTGCTGACCTTTTGGTTAACAGCCAAGAGCTTACTCATTGCACCACCAGGGCTCTATATGGTATATAATCATCCATTAAAAAGTTTTAAATATTTATACAAACGTAACTATTTTTTCCATGTTTCCAGCTGATGGAACTATTGTTAAGACTTAGGGTGGCTATGTGCCACAAGAAAGGTCCCTACCAGTTAGAAACAGCCAGTGAGGTCTTATTACGACGTGCTATTTGGGACCTTCTTTGAAACACTCTGGAGATGGTAAAGAGTATGCTGACGGGGACAGATAAGACAGGAGTGGCAAATATGGACACTTGTTGAAGCTAGGAGGTGGGTATATGGGGCTCATTATTCTGTTTCTCTTTACTTTTGTATAGATTTGAAAATTCCCAAATGAAGAAGTTATTTTAGAAAACTACATTATCCATAAATGTCTCCTAAAATTCCTTTGGAGAGTCTTATGATTGTATTTTTATACTAAATTTTAATTAATGAGAAATTTAGCTTTGGATGGATGTGAGGTGTGGATAGAACCTTTTTTTCTCCCACACAGCCATTTGTGACATCATCATTCATTGAATAAACTATCCTTCTCAGTAAGAATAGAAATACCTTCTTTGTCATATGTCAAGTTCCCATACATATTACTACATTGGAATCTATTTCTGAATTCTCGATTCTATTCTACTGATTAACTTGTCTGCTCCTAAGAAAATAACATCCTGTCTTGAACAGTGTGTGTTATGTTTTAATGACTGGAAAATAGAAGTCGTCACTATTCTTAAAAATAATTTTCTTAGCGATTTGGCCTGATAGGAACTTTAAATGCATTTTCAAGATAAAAACAAAACAAAAAATAAGCACATGACAAGATGTTCGACATCAGTGACCATTAGGAAAATGGTATATCAGCACGTGTCTGTTAAAATGGTAAGAATAAAAAGCAGTGATAGCACCAAATGCTGGCGAGGATGCAGACAGATGTGTCTCACGTACATCACGTGTGGGAATGTTAAGTGGTGCAGCCACCCGGAAACAGTTTGGCAGTTTCTTACTAAGCATACACTTAAAATATGACTCAGCAGTTGAACTCTTGGGCATTTATCCCAGAGAATGAAAAGTTATGTTCACATAAAAATTTGCATACAAATATTCTTGGCAGCCTTATTCGTAAGAGCAAAAAGCTAGAAAAAGCCTAAATGTTCTTTAATAGGTGAATTGTCAAACAAACTCTGGTACAACCAGACAACGGGACAAAAAAAGGGGCTGTACTACATGGACAACCTGGGTGACCCAGGGGCGCTGTGCTCATGAAAAGATCTACCTCAAAGGGTTACATACCATAGGATTCCACTTCTATAACATCCTCAAAAAGGGAGAATTATAGAGATGGAGACAGATCAATGTTTGCTATGGGACCGGGACGAGGAGGGTGGTGTGAGTGTAAAGAGCCGCCATGAGGGAGTTCCTTTGTGGTGATGGAAGATGGGACAGTTCTGTACCTTGACTGTGGTGGTAATTATACAGATCATCACATGGCATAAAACTGCACATACATACACAAATGCATGTGAAAATGGGTTAAAACTGAATAAGGTCTGAAGTCTAGTTAATGATGTGGCACCAATGTCAGTTTCCTGCTTTGGCATCATACTGGTTATATAAGACTTCACCACTGGGAGAAGTTGAGTGAAATACACAGAGGATTCTATAATTTTACAACTTCCTGTAAGTCTATAATTATTTAATATGAAAGGTTTTTTTAAAAAAAGTAACAGACTAGGCAATTTGGAACAACCCTGAAGCTAAGATACCATTTTTTTTAAAAAAAACTGGGCAAAATTAAAAACAAACATCTGCTTAAAGTCACTGGAGAACTTTCATGAAAGTAAAGATCTGGGAGAGGGCTAGAAGCGAGAGAGGGAAGCAAAGAGGTGAGCTACTTTACCCCACAAGCATCAGGTTATCTCAGAAATAGCTTTTCAAAGAGCTTCTAAAGACTACTGGGAGAAAACTGGAGTTCGGGCACATTGAGGGAGAACTATTAAACCCCTCACAATGGGTTTTGAATCCAAACGGCCACATCCTAGAAATAAGTGTAAAATGTAGCTCAGCTGATGCCAACCACTGAATCCTCTCAAATCCTGAAATTGAATGAGGTGACCCCAGATTGCTAGCACCCCTAGCCTCCCACTAGAAGCAAATGTAAGGCCTCTCTGGAGGAAGAGGAGAACATTCCTAGGCCTCAAAATATTTCCATGATTTTTCATATACAATATCCAGAACTTTAGGAACAGAACGACAGAAGCTCTAGATAATGGTATTATTAGACAGATTTTAAAATGTGCTTAATATGTTCAAGGAGGTGAAAGAAATGATCGAAAACTATGACAAAGATATGGGAACTATTAAAAAAATAAACACATAGAAATTCTAATGGAAAGATAAAAACACTGGAATTAAAAATTCAATTCATGGGTTTAACAGCAGACAAGACAAAGCTGAAGACAGAATTAGTGCCATGGAAGATAGGTCAAAGAATATATCCAAACTACACCACAGAGAAAGAAAGGATGGAAAAGCAGAAAAGCAGGTGCAAGACATAAAAAATAAAGTGAGGAGGTCTAACCTATGGATAACTGGAGTCAAACAAGTAGAGGATAGAGAAAAAAAGAGCAATATTTGAGAAGATAATGGCTCAGAATTTTTCCAAAACAGACGGAGAAAAAAAAATCAAACTGCAGATTATAGCAGAACTACAAACCCCCAGAATCCCAAGTGAGATAAATACAAAGAAAAATCATTCCAAGTATATTATGGTAAAGTTTCAGAAAACCAAAGATAAACACAAAATCTTAAAAGAAGCCAGAAAAAATTAACAGATTACTTTTAATAGAGTAATAAACAGCTGGCAGATAACTTCTCAACAGCAACAACAACAAAAAATTCCTGAAGACAACAAAATGTTATATTTAAAATGAAATAAATCTATCAATAAATATCAACCTGAAGTTCAATGCCCAACAAAAATGTCCTTCAAGAAAGAGGGTGAAGGGAGGGGCCGAGATGGCAGAGTAGTGAGACACTTCTGGTGGACCATCTTACAACAAAGACCTGAAAAAACAAGTGAGTCAATTATCTATGACAACCTAGGAGCCCTGAACATCTAACGCAAAGTTGAAGAACCGGACTGAGTGGCAAGTGGAGGGAGAGACAGTGCAGAAGCGGTGAGGAGTTGCCAGACCTGACCCAGCGAGAGCCTGAGCCCTTCAGGCCTGATCAGCTCCTGGGTGAGTGGTGAGGCAGGCAAGCAGCAATGCTCGGGAGGAGTGTTTTCTGCACCGGGAGAGACCCAGTGCCAGAGAGTCTACTCGCCCACCCAGAACCAGTGAGAAGCAGCCCTCAATCGGCGAAAGATAAGTCCTTGCGTACGGCCTACCGCGTGGATCAAAAACACCGCCCTTAGGGAAAAACCTCTGTCCCATTTACCTCCCCGCTCCCTGTTCTGCACTGGGCCCCAGACCAGCTTCAGCAATTGCTGAGTTCCCTGGGCCAGAAGTAGCATCCGTCACACGCCCTGAGCCATTCTCCTGGCCATGGAGAGTGAACAAATTAACAAACAAGGGAAAAAATAAACTGCCGGCTCCCCTAAGCCAGGAACCCAGGGTAGGCACAGCTCCTTTGTCTAGGCACAGGCATAAGGGATCCAAGGACTTTGAGTGCCTGTTCCCCTGCAGAGACTTGTGTGGGCCCATTTCAACAGCGTAGGCCCTCATTACAGCAGTACATCAGGGTATATACCTGAAGTCTAACTTGAACTGTTTCAGCTGTGAAGTGGCAGGTTCGTGATATTTGACACTGCTCTGCCCATTAAGCAGGGTCTTCACCTACCCACATCAGGGGCCTGAGGACTGGTGGCTCCATTTTCACCACCTAGCCACCTGCAATATGGGCCCAAGAATAAGAGATGCCCCCAAGTCCTTACAGCCAACAGCACTAGGTGCTCACAGTCCAGCTGCAAAACCCACCCATCTACGTGCCCTAGGGAACAGGGACAAGCCTTCCTCCTGGACACTCGGGGGCGGCCTCAGCCTCCTGCCCTGCTCACAGTGTGTCCCACTGCTGCAGCTAAATGCCTGTGCCTACACCAATCACCCATGCCTGTCTAGGACTGTAGGTGAGAGCCTACACCACACACTTGGTGGCTATCTACCTGGGAACCTGAGCTGAATCCATACAGGAGGAATGGGCAGACTCCTGAGCTCAAATACCTCGTAACAGATCTAACCACCTGGTGACAGGACATTAGAGCTTCAAAGGTGCTAATAATCAAACTAGCTCATACGAGCAGACTATTTGGGCATATCAAAACAAAGCAAGAAACTAGGACACAGTAAGCAAGCATAAAATAAATAAATATAATAACTTATTGATGGCTTGGAGGCAACAGTCAATATCAAATCACATAAAGAGGCAATCCATGATGACTTCAGCAAGCTCCCAAAATAAAGAATCTAGAAATTTTCCAGAGGAGGAAAATTTCTTGTAAGTACTGGAGGCAGAATACAAAAGATTAATATACAGAATTTAGGAAGGAAATTAAGTAAAATGCAGAACATGCAATAGAGGAAATTAAAAAGATTAGAGAAGAGCATAATGACAAATTTAACAGGCTGCAAGAATCCATAGAGAAACAGCAATCAGAAATCCAGAAGATTAACAATAAAATTTCAGAATTAGACAACTCAATAGAAAGTCATAGGAGC
>NW_004443964.1:339573-340991 GCF_000243295.1 Trichechus manatus latirostris
GGCCATCTAAGATGCATCAATTGGTCCCAACCACCTGGAGTAAAGGAGAATGAAGAACACCAAAGACACAAGGAAGGTATTAGCCCAAGAGACAGAAAGGGTCACATAAACCAGAGACTTCATCTGCCTGAGAGCAAAACAACTAGATGGTGCCCGACTATCACCAATGACCACCCTTACAGGGAATACAACAGAGAGTCCCTGATGGAGCAGGTGAAAGTTGGGGTGCAGAACTCAAATTCTAGTAAGAACACCAGACTTAATGGTCTGACTGAGACTGGAGGAACCCCGGAAAGCATGGCCCCCGGATTCTCTATCAGCCCAGAACTAAAACCATTCCCAAGGCCAACTCTTCAGACACAGATCGGACTGGACTGTGGGACATAAAGTGATACTTGTGAGGAGTGTGCCTTTTAGCTCAAGTAGATACAAGAGACTAAATGGGCAGCTTCTGTCCAGAGGTGAGATGGGAAGGCAGAGAGGATTAGGAGCTGGTTGAATGGACATGGGGAATCGGGTGGAAACGAGGAATGTGCTGTCACAGTATGGGGAGAGCAATTAGGATCACATAGCAATGTGTGTATAAATTTTTATATGGGAGACTAACTTGAAATGTAAACTTCCTTTAAACTACAACAATTAAAAAAAAAAAGTCCATTTAAAAAAAAAAAAAGAATGAGGGTGACAAGACATTTTCAACACATCAGAGGTTTTATCACCAGCAGACATATACTACAGAAAATACTAAAAAGTGTTTGTTCCTCAGGCAAAAAAAAAAAAAAGATCCCCTTGGAAGGTCAGAAATGCAGAGATAAATGAAAAGAGAAAAAAAAGTAAAATGTGGGTAAATCTAAATGAAGTTTTACTATACAAAACCACAATAATGTCTTATGTGGTTTAAAATATATGTAAAATTAAAAGACATGACAACAACAGGATGCATAAGAAAGGGAACGATGGGTTAGTGGATGAGGAAGAGGTGAAGCAACAGGTTATAGGATGAGGGAGAGGTAGAGCAATGGGTTAGAGACTGAGGGGGAGGACTAGTGATTGGTTAGAGGATGAGGGAGAGGTGGAAGAATGGGTGGGAGGATGGAGGGAGAGGCAGAGCGACAGGTTAGAGGATGAGGCAGAGGTGGAGGGATGGGTTAGGATAGAGGGAGAGGTGGAACTATGGTTAGACGATGAGGGAGACGTGAAGTGATGGGTTAGAGGATGAGAGAAAGGTGAAGCGATGAGTTAGAGAATGGAGGGAGAGGTGGAGTGATAGATTAGAGGATGGAGGGTGAGGTAGAGTGATGGGTTAGAGGATGAGGGAAAGGTAGAGCAATTGGGTTAGAGGACAAGGGAGAGGTGGAGCGATGGGTTAGAGGATGAGGGAGAGGTGGAGCGATGGGTAGAGGATGAGGGAGAGGTGG
>NW_004443964.1:341297-343886 GCF_000243295.1 Trichechus manatus latirostris
ATGGGTTAGAGGATGAGGGAGAGGTGGAGCGATGGGTTAGAGGATGAGGGAGTGGTGGAATGTGTTGAGTAGAGGGCATCCTGGTGGGAGAGCTAAATCCTCATTTCCCACAGCAGTAAGTAAATTAATAATCAGTGTGTAAAAAAAATGCTAAGGCTTCTTTTACCCTGGTTGTTAAATAACTATGATCTTCCTCATACACGTGGTAGACCTTAGTGCTGCTCCCCAATACTTATGGCTCCCCCACCCATTTCTTGGCACATGGAAGAGTATACTTTTTCGGACTTTTTAATATTAGGTGTGGTCATGTGACTCTCCTTGGTCAATGAATCCTGAGCTGAGATCACTTTTGGTGGAAGCGTACAGTGCCAGTCACTGACTCTCCTTCTCCCACCCAGACAGACTGCAGGGAGCAGAGCCTCTGGCACTGGGGACATTAGTGAGGACAGTGTGGGATGGCAGTGTCTTCACCCTCTGGCTGATGCATGGGGAATAGCACACCCCTGCCCTCCAGCCAAGCCGTGAGGCACTGTGGCGTAAGCAGGTAAAAAACTTGGTTTCTGTCAGGCACTGAAATTGTGGGATCGTTATAGCAGCATAACCCAACCCATCCTAACTAATAATGCTCCTTCCTCCATCTCTCCTAATAAAGCTGAGCTCTACAGGCTTCTCTTCTAATTATAAGCAGTGAAGTTGCAGAGCCTGGCCCTAGAAATGCAAGTCTTCACAATAAGCAAAACGAATCTAAGAAAGAGACGAAGAGGAAGCCCCGCCCCCTTGCAACTTGGCAAAGAGATGCAGTTCTGCTCCATAAAACAACTTTAAATAAATTGCTTTGATAAGGGCTAAGCTGAGGATATTCACAACAATATCAACTTTATTCTCCTATGCCACATACAAACTTGTATGAAGACTCACAGCCAGTGCCAACCTGTTATTTGATATGTGAACAAAGGGGTCTGGGAAGACACCCAAGTCTGGAGCAATCGCTGTCACGGGATGTGAAAGGACCTCCCCAACAAACCTGCAGCTTGGCTGGGTGCCTCATGGAGTGTGTGTGGCTCAGGTAGCATATGTGACCTTCTTGATGACAGCATTTAATCGACATATCTGTATTATCAATGGGTACAAATACACGCAAGTGTTCCCTCCTGAATAGGAAGATGATCACTGGCACTTCCCAATGGCATTTTCGCCCACGTGCAGCCCATAAATCTACTAGAGTCCTCATGTTCAGAGAGCTTTCAGTCTTGTCTCGCTTACAATAACACACTGAAAACCAAGGATACCACCAAATAGCACACAACTTAGAAATATGGAAGCAAATAAGAGAAAGACAGCTAGAAGAACGGAAAGAAATGACTTTGGGGAAATAAAAATTGGGACTGGGGGTGTGGGGCTGAGACCCCTGGAACTTTGCAGAACTATTTCACTTTTTGAATTATTTATAATTAAATAGAGCTCCTGTGTGGCGCAAATGCTTAAGCGCTCAGGTAGTAACCGAAAGGTTAGAGGTTTGAGTCCACCCAGAGGCAACACAAAACAAAGGCCTGGCGATCTACTTCTGAAAACCTTAGGGAGTGCAATTCTACTCTGACACACGGGGGAGGGGGAGGGGGGTGCCATGAGTCGGAGTTGACTGAATGACAACTGGTTTGGTTTTGGTTTTATACTTAAATAAAATTGCAAAGGAAAATCATTTCATATGAAAGGAAAAGCAAACAAGAATGAGAAAACCCTGAGTTCACATCAAGGAGTCAGCCAGGGCACCAGCGCAGCCACTGGCAGCTCACAGCAGCAGAACTCACAGCAGGTGCAGGGAGGCTGCCGGGGTCATGGGGTCTCTGGGGTGTGCAACAGGGGCGCCTGAAGCCCCCAGGGCCCAGAGGAGAGAGCAAGACAGAGAGAAGGAGAGTGGTGTGGGAAGGGGCTGCCCACCAGGAAAGAGACTTGGGGGCAGGGAGTCTGGAGGGGTGGATATCCTGGGCTTCCTCCCCCTCCTCCTGCTACTCGCCCAGGGAAGCGGTCTACTGATGAGCAGAGCTGGGAGCCTACAGGCCAGAGAGAGCAGAGGGCAAGGTGGGGCAGGCAGGAGGGCCGCCCTGGGGGAACGGAGGCCAATAAAAAGTAGAAGCAGCTCATCTAGCTGGCATGGAAAGCAATTACTAATATACTGAGTAAAAAAGAATACAAAACAGGAGATACAATCTCAACATCAGAAACATAAAAGCGTAAGAAAAGTTAACCTGAAGGAACCCCCGAAACATCAGCAGTGGTCCTCGACAGCTGCAAGGATTAGGAATGGCTTTTTCATTTCCTTCTTTTCAGTGGGCAGTGGCTTCTAGGGGAAACCACAGACCAAACACCATGGCCTGCGGGTCAGCGGGAAGCAAGGGCTGGTCCGCCCATCCTAGGGCAGCCGCCCACCCTCCCCGAGCCACAGCCCGACACCCAACCTGGAGACCATCCACAAACATGGGCCAGCAACAGCCCATCCTCCCCGGGCCACGTCCCCCAGGCCCCCAGCCCAGAGACCGTCCACAGACATGGGCCGGCATCATCCCATCCTCCCCGAGCCACGTCCCCCAG
>NW_004443964.1:343986-347941 GCF_000243295.1 Trichechus manatus latirostris
GCCGGCATCATCCCATCCTCCCCGAGCCACGTCCCCCAGGCCCCCAGCCCAGAGACCGTCCACAGACATGGGCCGGCATCATCCCATCCTCCCCGGGCCACGTCCCCCAGGCCCCCAGCCCAGAAAACGTCCACAGACATGGGCCGGCATCATCCCACCCTCCCCGAGCCACGTCCCCCAGGCCCCCAGCCCAGAGACCGTCCACAGACGTGGGCCAGCGTCATCCCACCCTCCCCAAGCCACGTCCCCCAGGCCCCCAGCCCAGAGACCGTCCACAGGCATGGGCCAGCATCATCCCATCCTCCCCGAGCCACGTCCCCCAGGCCCCCAGCCCACAGACCGTCCACAGACATGGACCAGCACCAGCCCATTGCCCAGGAACCGCCCTGCACTCTGCGCTCAGGCCCCTGCAGGCACTGACCACGTCCACATTCAGAAAGCTACGAGCTGACCATGACCAAAGGTGCCAGCTGCAGAACTGGCACCTCTGCTGTCCTGTGTGTCAGCCAACGGAAACCAGTTCATGCTTCTACAGCTTATTTTCCAGCTACGTTTGTCAAATACGTAAGGACACTCTGCTGACACTGTGTCAAACGGCCATCCCTGCAGATGCGCAGGAGTCCGCTGCCTCAGGCCTTGGCAAAGCACCCCGGTCGGGGTGGGAGACGTGGACAGAACACACCAGGGACAAGTGCGGTCCTGGCGTACCAGCTCTGGAACCGTTCGCCTGCCCTCCTCCATGAGGACCGAGCAAATCACAGCAAGAAGCTGCCAGGCGGCTGACTGTCCCTGCGGGTCTCCGGTACCCCAGCCAGATCAACACATCCTGTGGCCCTGGTCCCAGCACTCCATGGTACCCCGACCCCTGGACAAGGGGCTCTCCAAGGAGCCACACCTCACCCACCTGCCTCCTCCCTCACCTGCCTCCTCCCTCACCTGCCTCCTCTCTCACCTGCCTCCTAGCTGGGGTCAGGCTGAGGAAGGACAACTGATAAAACCAACCAGTTGCTGTTGAGTTTTACCCCGGCTCACGGCAACCCCATGCGTGTCAGAATAGATCTGTGCTCCGCAGGGTTTTCAATGGTTGAATTTCGGAAGTAGATCACCAGGCCTTTCTTCCGAGGTGCCTCTGGGTGGCTTCGAACTTCCAGCCTTTCAGTTAGTAGTCAGACGGTCAACCACTCACACCACCCAGGGACTCCCAGGCGTCGGATAAAAGCCGAAAAAACCCGTCGCCATCAAGTTGGTTCTGACTCACGGCAGCCCCACGTGTTACAGAGTAGAAGAACTGCTCCACGGGGTTTTCTTGGCTGTAAGCCCTAGACGGGGCAGATGGTTTGCACTCAACTTCGAACCTAAAGTTGGAGATCTGAACCCACCCAGTGGTACCACGGAAGAAAAGCCCTGGCAATCTGCTTCTGTTAAGATTATAGCCAAGAAAACCCCATGGAGCAGTCCTACTCTGTAACAAATGGGGTCACTGTGAGTCAGGACCGACCCGATGACAACTAATAACAACAATCTTTACAGAAGTAGATCGCCAGGACTTTCTTCCGTGGCGCCGCTGGGTGAGTCTGAACTGCCAACCTCTCAGTAAGTAGTCAAGTGCAAACTGTTTGTCCCGCCCAGGGACCCTGGACACCCGACAGATGTACCAAACCAGTGACTGCATGCAGGGTCTTCAAGCAGGTTAGCGAGACCAGCTTCAGAAGTCTAGAAATGTGCTATGCTGACATTGTTTGGGCTCCCTCCTGACACTGACACATAATCTGAGAAGCCAGAATTAAATTACACTTAGAATTGCGTTGAAGCGGAAAACAGGGAGCCCTAGACAGTCTTAGCTTCATCCCGCTCTGCCTCTCCCACCAGCGAGCCAGCCCTGTGGCCACTAAAACAGGTCAAAACACACAGGGACGGAAAGTCAGAGGCTCGGAGCTGAAAGAAACATGAATGAAGCGCTGCCGTGGGTTAATATGCTCCAAAACCAGGCACACGCTCAGCGGCAACTTGGGAGAAAATCACAGGATTTGTTCTGCAAAAGGGCACATTCCCAGGAAGCTTTAAAGTATCCAAAAAATGAAGTGAATGCCCTCAGCCTTTTTTTCCTTCCTTGATGGTTGGAATAAAGGATTTCCCATAATTTGCAGCCTCCGTCTGCCAGACCTACCTGCTTGTCTCATGAGTTCTCCTCCTAGACCCCTAAAAACAGTAATAAAAACATTCAGGGTTAGACTGTCTTATTACACAAAACAAGATAAAATGGCCTCATCAAATAACATACGTGACCCCCAGCTCCAAACACTATTAAAATCTTCATTACCTGAACTTGCTACTAAAAGTCTGAACTGCTTTTTGTGAAAAGAAATGGAAAAAAAAAAAAAGTGATACAGCCATTTTCCTGATCCTTCCTGCTCATAACTGGGATTATTCTGATTTCCAGTTTGAACGGGTCACGATAACCTTACTGGCATTAACCACGTCACACTATCACACAGAACTAATTCTGCTTGACTCTCTCATATTTTAAAGACCAGGCTAATCCAGGCACCAGAAAGATGCCACCATCGGCCCAACACGCCCATCTGTGCTGACCACCTGCTGAGCTGCAGGAGTGCCACTCCCGCCCAGGGCCGGGTCTGGCAGGGATCAATCCAAAGAGCAGAGGGAAACTCAAGGGCGATGGGGGTGCTCCCGTATGTGAGCTGTGGTCAAGGCTACACAGCTGTATGCAGACACCAGATCTCATCACACTGTGCACTTAAAACGAGCAAACACTGATGTATGTGTCGACAGAACTCAATAAAGCTTCAAACACCAACATCTGAGTATGGAACTAAGCGACTGACATCTACCGAGAGAAACGCACGAAGGCAACCGTCGGGACAGATCAGAGACGAGCCAGGTCACACAGCTACTCACAAGGATTAACAGACTCGTCAACCTTTTACTGACTACATTTTTCTTTTCAGTAAGACACAAAACACAAGAACATCAGTTTTGTAAAGCTTACCTGTATAACTGGTGATCGTAAAGCTAAAAATAAATAATTGACAGTTATTTGAATAATTTTTATTTTTTAAATAACACAATATGCTGTCGAGTTGATTCTGACTCACAGCGACCCTATAGGACAGAGTAGAACTGCCCCATAGGGTTTCCAAGGAGGAGCTGGTGGATTCCAACTGTCAACCTTTTAGTTTGCAGCCATAGCTCTTAACCACCAGGGCTCCCACATAATATTAGTAAGTACCAGAACGAGAGCAGGAGAACAGGGCCAGCCTGGAGGGCTGACTTGGGGCCCTGAGGACAGACCTGCCTGGTGCGACGGTGAGCTATCCACACGAGTCCATAAGCTCATGTGGCCGTGACAACAGCCCTGGACGGGACTGGCAGGTAGAGCATCCCATCTCCTTCACCAGACATGAACATGAGGTACAAGAGGGGCGGGAAGGGCCACACGGCCAGTGAGGTGAGCCAGATGGGACCTGCCATCTGGCCAGGGGCTGATTCCTACCAGTCCCCTACTCGGAGGCTTAGGCAGAACACTAATGCAGCCAGCAAGGCTGTGATCATGCTTTTTCTTCAGAAGTACGCAGAAGCACTTCACAACACCAACACACCAACAACATACCAAATTTTACGGAATGTTTAGCTCCACAAATTTTCACATCAACTCTATGCAGCATGTGATGGTTAATTTTATGTGTCAACTTGGCTCAGCTACGAGTCTCATTGATTTGGCCAGATACTGGCTAAGTGATGTGATGTGATGGTGATGGGTTGACATGGTGGATTGATGTGGTGGGATGGCGTGGTGGGATGGCGTGGTGGGATGGCGTGGTGGACTGACGTGGTGGGATGGCGTGGTGGGATGGCGTGGTGGACTGACGCGGTGGGATGGCGAGGTGGGATGGCGAGGTGGGATGGCGTGGTGGACTGACGTGGTGGGATGGCG
>NW_004443964.1:348325-354141 GCF_000243295.1 Trichechus manatus latirostris
TGGTGGGATGGCGTGGTGGACTGACGTGGTGGGATGGTGAGGTGGGATGGCGTGGTGGGATGGCATGGTGGGATGGCGAGGTGGGATGGCATGGTGGACTTACGTGGTGGGATGGCGTGGTGGGATGGCGTGGTGGGATGGCGTGGTGGACTGACATGGTGGGATGGCATGGTGGGATGGTGAGGTGGACTGACGTGGTGGGATGGCGAGGTGGACTGACATGGTGGGATGGCGTGGTGGGATGGCGAGGTGGACTGACGTGGTGGGATGGCATGGTGGGATGGCGAGGTGGGATGGCGTGGTGGGATGGTGAGGTGGACTGACGTGGTGGGATGGTGTGGTGGGATGGTGAGGTGGGGGGATGATGATGAAGATGGGATGGAAGGGTGAGATGGCTAATGGGACGGTGATGGTGATGGGATGACGATGATGAGGTGGTGGGATGGGATGATGGATGGTGATGTGACTGAAAAGATGATGGGGTGGTGACGGTTATGTGATATGAGGTGATGTGTTGTAAACATAACCTTCTATGATGTGATCTGATGTGATCAACTAATCAGTTGAAAGGAGACTGTCCTTGGGAGTGTGGTCTGCCTCCAGAATATAAATGGATATTCGGGCAGGGCTAGCTCTCTCTCCTGACCCTGCAGTCTTCTCATTGCCTGATCTCTCGATCTTGGGAAATAAGTCTACAGAAGTCTCCGGCCTACTGCCTAACCTCCAAATTTGGGATTTGCCAGTCCCCGTGGTTGTGTAAGCCATTTCCTTGAAGTAAATCTCTCCCTCTATATACATATATGTCTCACTGGTTTTGCTCTTCTAGAGAATCCAACTAACACGTTTTGGTACTGAGAATGGTTCTAGAGGAACAAATCTTAAGGATGAGTTTTCTGATTTGGTTCTCAAGTCTGGCTAGATTTAAAGGCACTAATTTAATGACTAGATTTAATGACTCTATTTCTAGTAGTAAAGAGGGCACTTTTAATCCATGACATGATGTGGCAATAGAGATACACAAAATATCACCACCACTGGATAATCTTAATCAAATACTTGTGAGAGAAAAGGCAAGGGGTGATAGCATATTTGATACCTTCAAACATTTTTGGTTAAACTGCTGAGTATAATGATGCTGGCTGGTTGCTCCTACTTTCACTGGATAAAGCAGAGAAAGAAACGGATGAGCTCAGGGCTGCAAAGTCCCAGCTGGAGTGCAGCATAAAGGGCCTGAAAGCTGCTGTTTGTGCTCTGAAAGGAAGCCTTATTTCCTGTAGTAACAAAGCTGAGATTGCTGAAAACAATTCAGAATGGCTGAATTACAACATCGGCTTGAGTCGGTACATACGAACCTGCTGGTGAATCTGCTTCAGCCCCTCCAGGGCCTTCTCGTCCAGGTAGTCTGTGACAGACCTGCGGAATTCCAAATGACAGACAGCATCTGAGGTCGCGTGCACAAAGCACTCAAATCCCTAGTCCACACTAAAAAGACCAAGTTTTGATCAGACCCTGCTGGCTCTACACCTGTGGTTGCATTTCCCCACTTGTGACTGCAGGTTAGGGCGGAGCAAGGGGGGGCGGACTGCAAGACACTCTCGGGACAGCTTCTACTCATGCAGCCCATCTGCGATGCCAGAGTCCCAGTCCTGCGAGCGTGAGCAGAAGCCAACCCCACGTCAGAGCCGACGGAGAGGCACCGCCTCACAGGAGAGACACGGTTCCCCGCCAGCTGAGGCGTGTGCAGCAGACCCAGCAGCCCCACTCCTGCCTCTGGCTTCCTTCAGGCTCATCCACGTGGTAGCACGGATCAGTGCTTCCTTCTTCTTTACAGCTGCAAGACATTCCCTTGTATGGATACACCACGGAGCCCAGATGGCGCAACGATTAAGTGCTTGGCTGCTAACCCAAAAGGTTGGCAGTTCAAACCCACTCAGCAGCTCCATGGGAGAAAAGACCTGGTGATTTGCTCCCGTGAAGATCACAGCCTAGAACCCTATGGGGCAGCTCTACTCTGTCACATGGGGTCACTATGAGTAGGAATCGACTCAGCGGCACCCAACAACAAACAATGTGGATACACCACATTTTGTTTATCCATGCACCCCTTGATGGTACTGGGTTGTTTCCACCTTTGGCTATTATGAATAATGCAGCAGCGAACACTGACATACATGTTTTCGTGCGGACATGTTTTCAGTTCTTTTGGGTGTATACCTAGACGTGGGATTGCTGGGTCATATAGTAGTTCTATGTTTAATATTTTGAGGAACTGCCAGACTGTTTTCCACAGCATTTTACATTCCCATCAGCAATGCACAAGGGTTCCAATATCTCCACATCCTTGTCAACACTGGCTATTTTCTGTTTTTGTTTTTTTGATAACAGCCATTCTGGTGAGTGTGAAGCGGTATCTCATTGTGGTTTTGATTTGCATTTCCCTAATGACAGTGGGTATCTTTTCAAGTGTTTGCTGGCTATTTATACATCTTCTTTAGAGACATGTCTCTTCAAAACCCTTGTCCTTTTTTTAAATGGGTTCTTTGCCTTTTTGTTGTTGAATTTTAAGCATTCTTTATAGACTGTGGATATTAGACCTTTGTCAGATACATGATCTGTAAATATTTTCTCCCATTCTGTGGGTTGTCTTTGTACTCTCTTGATGGTGTCCTTTGATGCACAAAAGTTTTTAGTTTTGATTAAATCTAACTTACCTATTTTTTTTCTTTTGTTGTCTATGATTTTGGTGTCATATCTAAGAAGCCATTGCCAAATTCACTGACAAGTCATGAAGGTTTACCCCCTTGTTTTCTTCTAAGAGTTTTATAGTTTCAGCTCTTATATTTAGGTTGCTGATGCATTTTGCGTTACTTTTTGTACATGGTGTGAGGTAGGGGCCTGACTTCATCCTTCCGCATGTGGATGTCCAGTTGTCCCAGCATCATTTTCTGAAGAGATTATTCTTCCCCATTAAACAGTCTTAGCACTCTTGTCAGAAATCAATCGACCACAGATGTATGGGTTTATTTCTGGATTCTCAATTCTATTCCACTGATCTATATGCCTATTCTTACACCAGTACTACACTGTTATGATTACTGTAGCTTTGTACTAAGTTTTGAAATTGCTAAGTATGAATCCTCCAACTTTGTTCTTCAAGATTACCTTGGCTATTTGGGATCTCCTGCAATTCCTCATGAATTTCAGAATTAAGTTTTTCAGTTTCTGTCCAAAAGGCTATTGGGGTTTTTACAGGGATTGCAATGATTGTGTAGATCACTGGGGAGTATCGCTATTTTAACACTACAACGTCTTCCAATCCATGGACACGCACCGTCTCTCCATTTGTTTGGTTCTCCTTATTTATTTCAGCAATGTGTTACAGTTTTGGTCTTCAAATCTTGCACCTTCTTGGTTAAAATTATTCTTAAATATTTTACTCTTTTTGATGCTATTATAAATAAGATTGTTTTCTTAATTTCCTTCTCAGATAGTGCATTGTATGTGTCTATATACAGAACTGATTTTTGTGTGTTGATCTTGTATCCTGCAACCTTGGTCAATTTGTTTATCAACTCTAATTGTTTTTTTTTGTGTGGATTCTTTACGATTTTTTATATGTAAGATTGTGTCACTTGGGAATAGAGAGCCCCACAACGTGAAGGCCCTGAGCGGCCTTGTTCACTCCATCACTATGTCAGCTATCTTACTAATGAGTTATATTACAAGCCCAAATGCTTAGATGGCTCTGGAGAATACAAATCATAAAGAAGGAGGGGACCCAGGTGTTTGGAGAAAAGCAACCCATTTACATCAGTTCAACATGATGATGAATTCAACAGATGGATGGACAGGTAGATGAGTGAGTAGATAGACAGATGACGTGCCATCGATAGGTCCATTAAATCCTCCAAAATATGTCACAGATTCATTAACTTCTGAGAGAACTCCAGATGATGCTTTGGGCCGGAACCCCTCGAGGTCAGTTCCTCACTCTCCGCGTCTGTCTTCTCGGCCTCTCCATTTCATTTCTGTGGCTGTCCCTGCCGTAGGACCTCCTGAGCATGGGGAAGAGAAGGATGGCCCTGCTGGACAGCTGCACGGGGAGGCCCTGTGCCACTGCTCGCCTGCAGCACCATGGCACCTAACGTGCAGACGACACGGACGGCACCTCATCCTGCAGAGCCCCTGCCAGGAGCACAAGCCCTGTGTGGGGGAACGCACGTCCCCTCCATTCACTCCCTGTGTGAGGGGGACACGCATGTCCCCTCCGTTCACTCCCTGTGTGAGGGGGACACGCAAGTCCTCTCCATTCACTCCCTGTGTGAGGGGGACACGCACGTCCCCTCCATTCACTCCCTGTGTGAGGGGGACACGCAAGTCCTCTCCATTCACTCCCTGTGTCGGGGGGACACACAGGTTCTCTCCATTCACTCCCTCGACACAGGCAGTATATGGGGGACGCACATGTCAGAACTGTGGACCACAAATGTCGTCCTCATTCACTGCTCAGCACTGAGAGCTCTGGGGGACAAAGGAGAAAGTGCCACGTGGTCAAAAAAGGGCAGGGTCTGGCTGTGAGTCCAAATGTTCTGGCCCCAAAGGCTATGCTCCCACCATGGTAAGAATTTCTAGAGCTCTCTTCAGTGAGCTGTGGACTGTTTCCCAGTGCACAGGGCTAGTCCCCAGCACTGGGGGCCACAGGCGGCTTGAGGACTGGGCCTGCAGAGACGATCCCTGTGTCATGCCTGGACATAAAACACACCTTCCTCAAACTGGAGATCAAGAGCTGCTCAGAGACGGGCCGCCAGGCAAGAGTTTTACAGAAAAGTCAGATGGAAAGAAGGGCGAGGGAATCCGGCAGCCGCCTCTAAGTGCCAGCAGGCGAGCAGCGTGGCCAGGTGCAGAGCGTCTTGGAAGACCCACGTCGAGTGCCGCAACACAACTCATGACGCAGCTGGGAGACTCTGGGTGGGAACGGTTTTACGCTTCGTGCCCTGGTACCTTAACTTATTACAAGTGAATAAATACTGAACCTGCGTGTTACTCAATTCTCTCTCTGAAACGCATCTTAGCTTTTATAATCTAAGTCAAACCCAACAAACCCATTGCCTCCGAGTTGATGTTGGCTCACATGATGAGCAGCAGGCGCTGGACACAGGGCCAGGTGACATGCTGGACCGTGCGCATCAGTGACCACACCTGAAGGCAGCAGCCACGGGCAGAGGCAAAGCTGCATTCTGACCGCCCAGGGGGTCCCATCAACAGAACACGACTCACCAGAGGAGAGTGGTGACTCATCCACCTCATCAAAGAAAACACGGGACTTAAAGACTTTGCGACACTGGTTCAAATAAACAAAAATTAAAAGGGATGAGCCGTTCCCACACGAGGTGATGTAATTACACCGGGAGGGCGGGGGAGGGGTGCAGCAGCTTTGCCAGCAGATCACGAGTGAAGCCCTGGGCCCTCACCTGCCGCCTTGGGCCGCGAGTCTGTGTAAGGCACAGGTGACCTCCCCGCAGGCAAGGATCGCCCCGTGGCGCGTATGCAGGTCCGGACTCTGTGTCAAGGACAACAGTTTTGGGAAAACTGCAAAGACAGGCAGGAGGAGGAGGGTACAGTGAGTCAGTGCACACAGAGGGTGTGTGTCACAGACATAGATTCAGACACCAAAGTGGGAAAACACGCCCACTGAGGGAAGTCATCCGTGGTCTGGTCTGGGAAAATGTGCCCACTGAGGAAAGTTATCTGTGGTCTGGGAAAATGCACCCACTGAGGAAAGTTATCCCTGATCTGGGAAAATGTGCCCACTGAGG
>NW_004443964.1:359123-359553 GCF_000243295.1 Trichechus manatus latirostris
TGAGGGAAGTTATCCCTGATCTGGGAAAATGTGCCCACTGAGGGAAGTTATCCCTGATCTGGGAAAATGTGCCCACTGAGGGAAGTTATCCCTGATCTGGGAAAATGTGCCCACTGAGGGAAGTTACCCATAGACTGGGAAAACATGCCCACTGAGGGAAGTTCTCCGTGGTCTGGGAAAACATGTCCACTGAGGGAAGTTATCCGTTCTGGGAAAACGTGCCCACTGAGGGAAGTAATCTGTGGTCTGAGAAAATGCACCCACCATGGGAAGCTATCCGTGGTCTGGGAAAATGTGCCTACCGCGGGAAGTTATCTGTCGTCTGGGAAAAGGTGCCCACTGAGGGAAGTTATCTGTAGTCTGGGAAAATGCGCCCACTGCGGGAAGTTATCTGTGGTCTGGGAAAAGGTGCCCACTGAGGGAAGTTATC
>NW_004443964.1:359653-371143 GCF_000243295.1 Trichechus manatus latirostris
CCCACTGAGGGAAGTTATCTGTAGTCTGGGAAAATGCGCCCACTGCGGGAAGTTATCTGTGGTCTGGGAAAAGGTGCCCACTGAGGGAAGTTATCCGTAGTCTGAGAAAACACACCCACCAAGGGAAGTTATCCATAGCCTGGGAAAACACCCCCACCGCAGGAGGTTATCTGTGGTCTGGGAAAACGCGCCCACCCACGGCGGGAAGTTATCCATAGTCTGGGAAAACACGCCCACCATGGGAAGTTATCCGTGGTCAGGATCTTTGCAGACTGTATCCAATCATGACATCCAGGCCCTCCCAGCCTGGGAGGGCCCTTAGGCAGCGAGTAGCCTGGGACAAGCCTCGCGGAGTGGCAGTGTGAGCCATTAGGGACAGCTGCCTGAGCCGCCTCTCCGGGGCTTCTGATGCTGCCCACACTGCTGGGGTCCCAGACACAGGATGAGGGGAACAGACAGGGAAAAGCAAGACATCCTTGTGCTCCAGATCGTTCCTTGCAGTGTGTGGCTTGGTCTCGGCCTCGGGCACTGATACCACATGTGCCTACACTGTGTGCCCAGGGTCTGCGAGGTCCACTGGGGCTGGCACGGCACTGCCCACTCAGCCTCAGCTCGCTCAGCACCCCCCTCCCAGTTGAGGAGACGGGCTTGCAGAGGCTGAGTGCTGACTTCGGCCAGAGCTAGTGGTCCTGGATTATAATGGCAGAGAGCACAAGTCTACAAAAACTATGAGAAAATAATAAAATGATATATAAGACATGAAAAAGTAAGTCTCTACAAAGTTTAAAAAAAGAAACAAAGCAGAGAGAAGGGAAGGGTTAAAGAGCATTTCTTGGTACAGAAGTCTGCTCTGTCTCTGACATAAAGCTTCTCAGCCTTTGCGTTGCACTCTGAGACTACACACGGGAGACTCGCAGGGCCCTTCTGACCTGGGGGAGAGGACAGATGGGCACAACGAGCTGTGCCCCCTCCAGGCCTGCCCCCCCACCCTAGGGGGGACCCCAGCCGCTCTAAGACCAGTCCTGCGCCAGCCACAAAATGAGAGCCAGGGTCACAGAGCACAGAGGCGGCGCCCACCCACAGTGGGTGCTTGGCACGGGGGTAGTGCTGACCTGGTGGAGAATGAGATCTCCAAAGGCCACGCCCATTGCCCAGTGGCCTGTGAATGCTCCCAACCTGGAAAAGGACACGCTGAGCCCATTCACCCACTCACCTACCCAACATTATTACTCAAGTTGGAGGTGGGTAAACACTGCACAGAGTTCATGCCGTTGTTAGGTCACGAAGCTGAAAGGGTCTCAGAAACAACAAGCCCAATTCTTCATCTAGGAGATGGCAGAGCTGAGGCCTGGAAACCAGGTGTGCTGCGGGCCTGGGTCTGGAGGCTAAGGCCCAGCCTCCCCTGGCCCCCTGGCCCCTTGCGGCAGTGAGGTGTGGCAGGGTCGGCGTGGGCAGCCCTCAGGACGGGAAGCAGCACGGTTTAAGCACAGCACAGGCGGCACGCGTGAGGCTGCAGGGCGGATGCACCTACCTTGAGCAGCGCAGTACTCGGGAGCACGCCAGGCCAGGTTCCGCAGTGCCTTCGCTGACAGCTCTCGGATGACCCTGCGGGAGAGGGAGAGAGATGTTGGTTCCTTTATTTGATGGCTCTAGTTTTATTTAGTTCATGAAGAGAAAACAGGAAAACTAGTATTCATGACAGTCATCAACTGGCCACTTGGGCAGAAAACCAGAAAATAGAATTAATCAGTCTCTACTGTCAACCAGAATCCCTGGTGGCACAGTGGTTAAGAGCTCGGCTGCTAACCAAAAGGTTGGCAGTTTGAATCCACCAGCCACTCCTTGGAAACCCTACGGGGCAGTTCTACTCTGTCCTATAGGGTCGCTATGAATCGGAATCCACTCCAAGGGAACAGGTACTATCAACCAACTTTTCCTACCAGTTACCAAGTGCCACATCGAGTCGACTATGACTCAGGGTGACCTCACGTGTGCAGAGCAGAACTGCTCCACAGGGTTTTCAGCCAGGCCGGTCTTCCGAGTCGCCTATGGGTGTGTTCGACCACCAACCTTTAGGTCAGCACTCAAGTACTTAATCACTTGCACCATCAGGGACTCCTGACTTGACCTAACACACACTTATAAAACACTGCACCAGTGATTGCAGAAGAAACTTTCAAGCTCACATGGAACATTCACCAAGACTGAGTGAGAGATAGGTCGCAAATTAAATCTCAATGAGTTAAAAAGACTGGAACCGTGCAAAGGAATTTCTCTGATCATCAGAGAAATAAATTAGATATTTAAAACCAAAGGGGGAAGTACGGGAACATCCCAAATACTTAGAAATTAAACAAGACACTTCTAAATAATCCATGGGTTAAATAAAAAATAAACAAAATTATATTGAACTGAATAAAAATACCAGTGCATCAAAATGTATGGTATGCAGCTGCGGTGTGACAGGTCACTTTTATACGGCCTTTATAAGCACTCGGCTGCTAACTAAAAGGCGGGCAGTTCAAACCCACCAGCCGCTCCACAGGAGAAAGTGGGGGCAGTCTGCTTCTGTGAAGATTACAGCCTTGGAGACCCTGTGGGGCACTTCTACTCCGTCCTACAGGGTTGCTGTAACTCGGCATCCACTTGACAGCAATGGATTTTTTTTTTGTTTCCACACTTCTACAAATTCACTAGAAATCACTGAATTATATGCTTATACTGAGGTAAATGATACCTCAACAGAGCAAAAAAGCCTGAAATGATTCGGCCAATTAGTGACTTCCTGGAGCAGCCAAACGTGCAGCATACACATCAGGGTCAGCAGATGTCCTTTTCAAAGGCTAGAGAGTAAATACTTCTGGTGTGCGGGCCACACTGTCTCTGTGCCCATACTACACTCTGCCATTGTAGCAAAGCAGCACGTGAAAAAACAGACAATATGTAAGCAAACGGGCGTGGCTGTGTTCCAATAAAACTTTATTTACAAAATCAGGTAACAGGCCTGCAGGCCTTAGTTTGCTGATCTCTGAAAAGTGAATGATAAGTGAGCTCGAAAGTTTAGTTTAACACCATGGGTTATATATTTACAATGTTGGTTTTAAATATCTTACTGGCTGATATCAAAACAAACAAAAAGCCAGTCGATTCCAGCTTATAGTGACCCTATAAGGCTGTAAACCTTTATGGAAGCAAGACTGCCACATGCTTCTCCTGCAGAGCAGCTAGTGGGTTTGAACTGCTAACCTTTTGGTTCGCAGCTGACTGCTTTAACCACTGTGCCACCAGGGCTCCCTACTGGCTGATGAGCTGGTGGAACAGGCAGAGTTACTAATTTGCTCCTAATGATGAGTGTTTTGGGATCATATTTGCAGTGATGTCTTAATGTAGAAACTTATCCCACTCTCTGGAAGTGAAGGTCCTGCAGGGACACCAAGGGCAAGTTCCCCTGGGAGGCAGGTCTGCCCAGCTTGAAGGGAGGACCCAAGACGCCCCGTCACAGAGAAAGGCCTATGTGGACTCCACACCCACAGGGCACCAGGCTGCTTCGCCTCACAGCAGCAACGACTGATAGTTTCAAGGTCTTGGTCCTCAGAGGAGCTGAAACACGTTCCTGGAGGATCCGGAGGAACTTTCTGCAAGTAGTACCGACCCTGAACTGGGATCCTGGACCTGCCACCTCCGAGACTGTTCGCACCCAGGCCAGGCCACGCGGAGCCTCACGTCTGCTGTGCGACCGACAGCAGCACCAAGTCTCCCGCACGGAGACGCTGCAGCTTCTGGAGGCGGTGTTCACAGCTGGTGGCACTGACACTCATTTCTGTTCTGGATGGCACACTTAGCCCTTCCTCTGGAGACACACATCTCTAACTGACTAAGAAATGCTAACACACCTGGCAACTGCTCCTGTAACTACGGAAATGGCTAGTAGGACCTGCTTAGCTCCCAGGAGCCATCTCAGAAGGTGAACAGCGCTGGGGGGCCGGCTGCCATCCGCTGAGGGAGCTGAGGTGTGCTGGGGTGGACTGTTCCACCACACGCCAACACACAGCGCTCAAGTGGGCACATTTACGGCTGCCAGACGTACACGACCGAGGCCTCCAGCAGCAAAGCTGAGCACACAGCACCGACCACCATGTCAGGCATGGTGACTGGGATTCATATTACTTCTCAGAAGTTAATTTAATATACGACATCGAAAATGAGAAAATATACTCAAGGCTTCTAAGCTCAATTTGATCTCTCCTTTGGGAAAAAAAGTAAGGATTCTTATCTGACAGACAAGCTAATGTACACGGCTAATCACAGGCACACAAAAAGACAACACCCACCTATCCCAGTGGTTGATCTTCGCGGTAACCAGATGGTCTATCATGGGTTGGGTGTACTCAGGAAAGCCAGCAATGAACACACTGAAAGAGATGACATGCTCGGGTCAACGGGGACGCTCCGATGAGGAGTTCAGCATATTCTGACACTGAGCGTACAGGGTTCGAGGAGGGCTTCACTGCAGATTATTAAAGTTCACTCTTCATATTCACAGCAAATGTTCCCAGAGGCTGACTGCAGACTCCACAGACCGAAGTTCAGGGAAGAACTCTGGATCAAAGGGCATGTGAGGTGAGAACCTTCATATCCGAGGGCACCTGAGAGGCACCTCGTCCCAGACCGCACCCGCACGGCCAGCCCCCTCCCTGTCCCCCACCTGCGACACATGCCCAGTGAGGCCTGCCGTTGAGTGCTACACAGACTCAGCTGGAAGGTGAACTGCCGCCATGGCTCCATGTGACCACGGTGTGTGCAGCAATGGTATGTCTTGACGCACGTCCCCATAACCCCAAGGAACCAATGAACAAGCAGGACACACGACCAATGGCAAAAAGAACCATCAACTGAACACAACCCGGAACTCAAACACCGGTCGGAGCTGGCCAACAAGGACATTACAGCAATTACAGGAGTGGAATTCCACACCCTCAGAAAGGCAGAGGGAAGAACCGCCATGCTAAGCAGAGGCATGAGAGACACTGGGAAAAAAGAAGAAACCCAAACTGAAATTATAGAGCTCGAAACTCCAGTGTCTGAGACAGAATTAACGACAGATTAAATCATGCACAAGAAAGGTTAGTAAACTCGAAGACACAGCAATAAAACTATCCAAAATGAAAGAAAGAGAAAAAGCACTGGGAAAAAAAAAAAGTGTCTCCATGAACTGTGGGACAACTTTGCCAGACCTAAGGCCTATGAGACATGGAGGGAGAGGAGGGGAGAGCAGGGACAAGGAGTGTTTGAAGATCAGTGGCCAAATATTTTCCAAATTTGATGAAAACAATGGGTCTGCCCAACCTCAGTGGACTACAGCTCTTCTCAGGTGAGCTCAGAACATTCACTAAGACTGACCACACTATGGACCATTAAAAAGACTAAGTACATTCAAAAGGGTTCAAGTCACACGAAGTATTTTCTCTGACCACAACTGAATAAAATTAGAAATCAATAACAGAAAGATTATCTGGAAAATCCCAATACTTGGAAACTAACTATCATACTTCTAAATACTCCATGAGTCAAAAAAGAAATCAAAACAGAAATTAGAACGTATTTGAAGTCACTGAAAAGGTAAATTTATAGCACTAAATACCTATATTAACAAAAAGAAAGGGGCGGGGTTGGGGAGGCCCAAATCAATGATCTCAGCTTCCACCTTACGGAACAAGAAAAGAGGAAAAGTAAAAGCCAAGTTAGCAGAAGGAAAGAAATGATAAAGGTTGGAGCAGAAGTCAATGAAATAAAAAATAGAGGAATGGTAGAAAAAACAGAGATGTAAAAAGAGTAATACAAGAATAGTATGGAAAACTTTATGCCAATAAAATCCTTGATAAAATAGACAAATTCTGTGAAAGACAAACTACCAAAGTACAACCTCAAGGCTGGAATTAGCTGCGAGTTATTTTACCCTAGAAATTTGAGGGGGAAATTGGCAGATTCTCCACATAAAATATACGTGCAAATGTTAATAACGATTAAAAAAGAATGAAAATAGGGAAGAACTGATAAAGCACATGAGTCATTAGATGCTGAGGAAAAACCAGAAGGATGCTAAAAATACAGATGGCATGTTGGGTCTAAGACTTTTTCTGGGAAAGAGACCAAATGCTACATTTAAAAAAAAAATTCTGTCCATGCTAGTTATGGAGAAATGTAATTTCTGCATAGTCTGCAAAGAAGGAGTCCCAGGAAATCTAGCCTGAGGACATATAACAGCTCAAAAAAAGGCACTGGGCATGATTTCTTCTCCTAATTTAAAGCAAATAACTCATTTCATAAACTCATGCCTGTTTTATTTGAATTAGTATTGGAAGGGATTAATTAAGACAAGTGAAGTAATTTCCCTAGTTCTTAAATTATTAAGTACACATAATCTGATGTGACAAGCATGTACCAAGCTGCAGTTAGGGATGTTAAATATTTATTCCCTGACCTGATTTCTCAAATACCTCTTTCTTACCCATAAACAATCTAGAGATAACTTCAACTTGGAAAACGCTTTTTTATTGAAAGGGAAGAGCAACAGTCACTTCCAATCGGGGGCCTTGCTCTGAGAAGCCTGGTGCCCTGGTGACATGTGGAGACAGCTGTCAGCGGCACAAAGGCAGCGTCCGACTTGTGGCTATTCCCCTGCAAAGCACCAAGCCCTACCGACAGCAAGAACAGGACATGGCAGTGCCACAGGAAGTGCCCACCAGAGACAGGACTAATTCCAAGTGACCATCCTGGAGCCCGCTGCCACCCCTTCCAAGGGTACACCATGCCTCACAGTCAGATTCCACGCCAATGGATGTAAAGTGCTAAGTGTGCCCATCAAGGTGAAAGAAAGTTTCAATACCTGCTCCGACTCCACATACAAGCTACATTCACTCCTTTTGAATCTCGCAGGATAAAGGAAAATGGTGGAGTCTGGTTGTTGGCATTTAAATCGAAGAAAATATAGTATTTTGAGATAAATGTAAAAAACTTACCTTATAACCAGGAAACAGTTGGATCTGTTACCAACAGCAAAATAGTCAGCTGTGGTCAAAATATCAATTCCATGAGGAAAAGTGCCCTAATTTAAAAAAGCGAAATGAAAAAAAAGAGGAAAGATCATTTGAATGAGCATTTCCAAAACTCCTATGATAGCATTCCAACAGGACACTTTTGAGCGAAGGGACGCCACGGACACAGGAAGTGCTAACCCCCAAACTGCTCCCGGGCACCTTCCAGTCTGACGCCAAGACTGACCGGTCCCACGCCACGGCCTGTGCTAAATTACTTAAATCCTTTTAAAACACTTATTTTTTCGAACAACTCAATTATTTCAACTTTGAAATGTCTTGAGAGACCTTTCTTTAATACACACCTGCCATAGAGAGACGCCGGGTTTTAGCGGCATGAGAACCACGGATCTGGGTCCCCTGTGGTCCCCTTATCCCACACAGCTCACCAGGGAGGGCAGACGGCTGGTGCAGCCCCGGTCGGAGTAGAACCCCAGGAACGACCTGGTCCCTAGAGCCTGGACGAGATCCCACACTTCACACAACAGCTGGGAGGGCGAAACCACCCAACACAGAGCTGCACACAGCTGGCGCCTAATAACTAGCACCCCCGAGCCCTGAGGACAAGCAACAAATCCCCGAACTCGGACCAGGGTGGGCACCTCCATCTGTACCCTCAGGATCCTCTGGCCACACAGGTTCAGACCCCAGCCCCACCCACAAAGTCTGAAGGCTATTACTGGTACCACCACCCACTGAGGAAAGTATACGAGAAACTAGAAACAAAATAAATATTTCTAAGAAAATATAAATGACAAGTTTTTAACCAAGAAGTAGAAAGCCTTACAACTATCGACCAGAAGGAATTTTTAAGAGATCTCAAAGAATGTCCTCCACTCAGGCTGTGGGCCCATGTGCTTTCATCGGGGAGTTTGTTCGTTCCTTCTTTCTTCCAAGAACTAGGTAGTTCCCAGGCTGAGTGAGGGAAGCTGGCAGGCGCGCCCATAGGTCGCAAGGCTGGCAGGCGCAGAGCTCAGAAAAACGCACTCAGCCCCCAAGGCCCCCAGCCAGCCTCCTGTACCTCACAGGATGGAAGAACCTCTGCAAACACAACCTGCTGGTACACCACCCCAGGGGCTCCACAAACACCATGGCCATCCCCGTGGGCACTGCCCCTGTCACAGCACGGCCCATGTCACCTGCCATGATGCTCCCACAGACAGAACCAGCTCCTGGGTAAAACTGATACGCAAAGATCTACATTTAAGATTCAATTCTGTATTTTTATAGGAATTCAGGATACTTACTAACATTAAAACAAGGTCAACAATGGTGACCTGCTTCTCAGTCTACCTATGACAACCAATGTGTCCGACAAGACAGCTAAATGTAAACAAGGGATCCATTCCACCATCCTCAATTCAGCTTCTCTTTAGCTCTCCTCACGAGAAGTACCTGGTGGGACAGCTATTGTTCCAGGCTCTCTAAGTTCACCCTCTGGACTCGCCTTAGGTACAAAGTTAGATGGCAGGCCCAGTCCACAGCCAGTGGGCAAAGCTCCTGATTTCCTACAGGGCAGCTGGAGTCCTGCTGCCCACCCAGAGCTTCCGGTCTTCCCAGGCCCAGAAACCAAACCCCCTCCGAGTCCCATCTTCGTTAGCATTAATCTGGCACTAGGTCGTTAAACCTGCCACCGTGTTGTGATTTTGTGAATAAACAGCACCACGCATATGGCTTCCCCTGCTGGGAACACACTTTCCTGAAAATTCTGGGGTCTCCCACCAGAGCAACCCCACCCACCAGCTGCGTCTAGACTCCTCCTCTCCGCGAGGAGCAGATGGAACTAACGGGCAGCAGTCACTTGTTTTCATGTGACTGTGTGACAGAACGGGAAGCTGCTCCGCAGCTGACTCTAACACGTGAGAAACGGCGTCCCTGGGCATGGGGCGGGGGAACGGGGGGATTGGCACGGGGGGCGGGCACCAAGGATGAAGCTCAGCAGCCCGGAGGGGAGCCCGGAGCCCAGGATCACACGTGGCTTTGGGGACGGATGTCCCCCAGCCCTGCATGTCTCGCTCCAGCGTGGACAATTCAGGCCGGCTGTCTGAGACTCTGACGTCCACTGTCCAACTGCAAGTGTTCTCCATCTGCACCATTCACGGAGCTCCTCGTTGCGGCAAACAGGGCCCCAGCTCCTCCAGGGCAGACAGGGCTTCAGCTGCTCGAGGGGCAGAAGGGGCCCAGCTCCTCCAGGGCAGACGGGGCTTCAGCTGCTCGAGGGGCAGAAGCGGCCCAGCTCCTCCAGGCAGAGCACCAGCTCCTTGAGGGGCAGACGGGCCCCAGCTCCTCGACAGGCAGACAGGCCTCCTCTGCTCTGTCCCTGGAGGCCCAAGCATGCACTCAGCATACACCCTGTGTGTTCTCCCTGCCAGGCTCCCTCCGCACAGCCAGTGTCAGGAGGGGTAGCAGGCGGGGCCCACGTGAAATCTACCCAAGACCCCCAGGAGTGCTGCCCATACGGAGTTGTCACGCAGAATACCATCACTGTCTGAGGACAGGGACCACACCTCTGCACCAGGGTAATCCTGAGCGCCTAGCGAGATGCCCACTCGGGGGACGTGGGTGTCTGCACAGGGGGACCTGGGCACGAGATGGCCACTGAGGGGATGCAGGTGTCTACACAGGGGGACCTGGGTGTCTGTATGGGGGACCTGGGTGTCTACACAGGGGGACCCGGGCATAAGATGGCCACTCAGGGGACCCGGCTGTCTGCACAGAGGGACCTGGCTGTCTGTACAGAGGACCTGGGTGTCTGTACGGGGGACCTGGGCATGAGATTCCTGCTCAGGGGACCCGGGTGTCTGCATGGGGGGACCTTGGGTGAGATGCCTGCGTACCAGGTGTCTGCGCAGAGGAGCCTGGGCACAGGGGATCTGGGTGTTTGCGTGGGAAAGTGTGTCGATGCTCTGAGCACCAGGCGCCCCTGCCCAGGAACACACCCCAAGTCTGGGCAGCACAGCTAGACAGTGGGCCCCAAGAGTCTGCTGGAGCCCTGGGTCGTGCCTGCTGGCTTCAATCCAGACGAAGGCTGGGGCCTGTTCTCCTATCAGCTGCTCCCAGACCTGACCTGCGTGGCCGGCAGAAGTGTCTTCTCACCACCCATGTCCATGCGGTCCACAGACAGTCTGCATCACCCACACAGACACCCACTCAGACAGACACCGCTCAGACCACCCTGAGCAGGAGCCCACCTGCTGCCTGTCACCCTTGTCTTCTCCACTCCTCTGGAGCTCAGGAAGCAGGTGCCCCGGCCACTCTAGGATGTGCGTGGCAGAGCCGCTCACACGCCAGACAGACTGGCCGCCTCGCTCTGGTCAGGAGCTGGGCCCTGCGCTGTCTTCTCCCCTCGGTTGGTGACAAGACTCTGCCAACAGCGCTGGAGGGGCTGGGCACTGGGCGGCTAGGAGGGTTTCCTGCTCCTGGGCCTACCCTTCCCGGGTGGCTGGTGACTCCAGAGGTCAGCTCTCAACAAGTTCCTTCTTCACACGGCTGGCCCAGCTGCACCCAGCCTTCAGAGGCCCCATCTCAGCCTGGGGCCCCACTCACTTCTTCCTCGTTCACTTTTCCCACAGCCGCAGGCAGCACCACCTTCTGGAGCTTTTCACACTTGCTGCCCCAACACACTCGAGAGCTCTCTTTGTCCCTTCGGGGTTAGCTGTCTTCACCCCGTGGACAATTCTCTTATTCAAGGCCCGAGGTTCGGATTACAGAAGTCCCGATGCTGATGGTCGGTCGCGGAGGCTGGCTGGGATCTCTGAGGACACAGGCCAGCTCCGTCCTCCCCCCTGGGCTCTCCTAGTACTCCTCTGGAATGATCCCAATGAAACCCACACAGTGTTTTAAGGCGGCAATTTTAGTTCTGTCTACCTTCAAGACAGGAATTCCTGGTGGTGCCAGCGGCTGGTGCGCTCAGCTGCTAACCAACAGGTTGGAAGTTCAAGTCCTCTCAGAGGCGCCTCGGAAGACAGGCCTGGTGATCTGCTTCCGAAAGGCCTTGGAAATCCCATGGAGTGTACTTCTACTCTGCACACATGGGGTCCCCATGAGTCGGAGGTGACTCAGCGGCAACTGGTTTCAGAGTTGTGGGTAATCATCAGGAAAGCAATATGAACAAGGCTGAAACCCACTGCCCACTGTAGACACTGACATCTGACCCGTGTGTGCAGGTCACCTCACGTTCAGCTTCCCTGGAGACCCACTGCCCGAGGCAGACGTGACGTCTGACCTGTGTGTGCAGGTCACCTCACGTTCAGCTTTTCTGGAGACCCACTGCCCGAGGCAGACGTGACGTCTGACCCGTGTGTGCAGGTCACCTCACGTTCAGTTTCCCTGGAGACCCACTGCCCACTGTGGACACTGACGTCTGACCCGTGGGTGCAGGTCACCTCACGTTCAG
>NW_004443964.1:373348-373907 GCF_000243295.1 Trichechus manatus latirostris
GCAGGTCACCTCACGTTCAGCTTTTCTGGAGACCCAGTGACGTCATGACCCACTGCTCACTGATGTGTTGACACTCCTGAGTCCTGTTAGGAGTGAGTCTGCAATCAGAAGTCACTGGGTGAAGCATGCTTTACTCTGGGGTAAATCCTTCACCCATGTCAGACAAGCAATATCCTAAGTGCGCAGCTTTCAATGTTCCTACCTCTACATCTGCAGGAAGTTTTAGGAATGAAGATTTTAAAAGCAGCCTTACCTGTCTTCCCACATTCTCCTGGAAAGCAGCCTAGGAACAGAAACAACAAACAGAGCAAGGTGAGTTAGGTTTGCTTTTTGCTAAACATCAGAAGATAAGTTCAAAATAAACACAGGGCAGCATAAGTGACCTGTGGCCTTAGTTTTAAACGGAAGCGCTCACTGTTGGCCCAACAGGGCCTCAGGGCTGTTTGTCACCCTGCTCCTGTGTTCTGGTGCTCTCTGAGACCAGTGTGCCCCACGGCCACCATTCACGAGCTCAGCTTTACGTCACACATCCTGGTGCTCTCTGAGACCAGTGTGCCCC
>NW_004443964.1:374875-377639 GCF_000243295.1 Trichechus manatus latirostris
CGCGGCCACCATTCACGAGTTCAGCTTTAAAACGTCACACAGCTCCTGGTGCTCTCTGAGACCACTGTGCCTCGCGGCCACCATTCACGAGTTCAGCTTTAAAACGTCACACAGCTCCTGGTGCTCTCTGAGACCAGTGTGCCCCGCGGCCACCATTCACGAGCTCAGCTTTAAAATGTCACACAGCTCCTGGTGCTCTCTGAGACCAGTGTGCCCCATGGCCACCATTCACGAGCTCAGCTTTACAATGTCACACAGCTCCTGGCGCTCTCTGAGACCAGTGTGCCTCGCGGCCACCATCCACAAGCTCAGCTTTACAATGTCACACGTCCTCAAGAGTGGCTTTTCTGGCAAACACTGAGCCTCGTACAAACACTTACACTTAAGGCCCTGGAACTGTAGAAAACCAAAATAGTGACAAATAGAGTTGGTTCTTAAAAATAAAAAGTCCAACACCCAAAACACTTGTTTGGGGACTTCATGCGAACACTTGAGTCAGCGATGTCCGCACCACCCTCCCAGAGAAGGCACACCTGTGGTGACTGGTGTGAGGGCAGTGCCGTCACAAACAAGCACTCGGGGCAAGGACTCCGGCCCCAGGCCACACACAGGTGACACGAAGCTCAGGAGCCCAAGGAGCTTGTTCAGGTGCTGCTCCCTCTCCTCAGTGGCAAGGTTCCCTCCCTCCAACTGCATGGGTGTGACCACAGCTCAGAGCACACTAACAATTACAGGCTGGTGGGTACTGAGGACAACACCCTTCCTGTTTACCAGTCCGCTGGCCTCCCAGCCTCAGCCCCCTAAGAGCGATGTGCTCCCTAACAGGCGGGGGACCATCCGACATTGCCATCACCTGAGTGTCGAGCACAGCCCCACACAAGACCGCACAGCCACACACAGCTGGAGGAGGTGTGGGCCGGCAGATGTGAGGGGTCCAAGGCAGGAGTCATGGAGGCCAGGGCTGCAGAGGCCACAAGCAGGGGCCACAGAGCCCACAAGCAGGGGTTGCAGAGGCCACAAGCAGGGGCCACAGAGCCCACAAATGGGCCGCAGAGCCCACAAGCAGGGGCCACAGAGCCTGCAAGCAAGGGCCGCAGAGCCCGCAAGCCGGGGCCGCAGAGGCCACAAGCAGGCAAGAGCTGGCACAGACCCAGAGGAGCCTCCTCCCTGCTGCGAACTCAGCCAGAGTCAGGAGGAGGACAACCTGGCAGAGCTATTGGCTCTGACCGTGGGCAGGTCAGCATGGGAGCAGCTTCCTGAGAGCAGGCTGAGGCCTTCACAGCCTCCATGTGCCTACACAGTCACCCTCTACCACAGAGTCGTAGGGGGACCACAGGAAGATGAGCAGAAAGTAAATAAACTGTAACACTCAGACCCCAGAGCCTGCCCTGACCCCCCTACTATGTCTAGACACACGTCTGTGTGGGCCGGACATCCCCAGCAGGTTACACGGAGAACCAGAAGCACAGGTTGTCTCCAGGGCGAGGCTTGGTGGCTGCGTGGAGCACAGGTAGAGGGGAGCTTCGGGGACAATGCTTTGTGCTTTTAAACTGGAGGCTGGGACCGGAGCTGGAAAGGAGGCTCGTTTTCACTACGTGCCACTCCATACTCTTTCCACTAAATACATTAAAGAAAACAAGAGATAAAAACTATCAAAAGGCAACACATAAAAAGATACGTTCATTCAAAGCACGTACGACACTTAGGACACGTTCACTACTCTGGTGACACATCTAATAGGTAAAACGCTAACACAGGATTCATACGGAGAAGCACAAGTCCTAAACTAGAAAAATAACCTGGAAAAGGAAGAAGAAAGTGGGAGGAAATATTAAGGCTTACTGCATAGCTCCAGTAATCAAGACAGTGTGGTACTGGAGGAAGGTAGTAGCGAAGATCAAGGGAAGAGAACACAGGGCCCAAGCACAGACCCGCCCAGGTGTAGCGCTACCCAGGTACAGACCCACACGAGTCTGCCCAGCTGACTTTTGCCAAAGATGCAAAAGCGACTCAGTGGGGAAAGGTCAAGCCCCCTGTAAACCAGTGAGGAGGGCTCTGCGTAGCCACCACGTTTAAGTCTGTTTACCTGGGAGATTGCACAGTTAAAACAGTGGAAGGTAAAAGATGTATTTGTCTGAAGCTCATCTGAAAAGGACCGAGTAGCTGCTATTTGGAACGCACACACAACTAGAACTGATAAATGAGTTCACAAGGTCACAGGACATGAGATGTCCTGCCGTATTCCTATATGCTAGAAACAAATGTTTTGAAAATGAAATTAAGGATACAATTCTGCTCACAATACCATCAAAAAGAATAAAATACGGATAAATTTAACAAAAGAAGTACAAGACTTGTGCACTAGAGAACTACAAAACATTGCTGAAAGATCTAACTAAATGGACAGACACGTTTATGGTTAGAAGATTCAGTAGTATTAAGATGCAATTTATTAAGATGCGTTCTGGACATACAGGTTCACTGCAGTCGCTATCAAAATTCTAGCAGAAGACTTCTGGAAACAATCATGGAGCTTGCTAGAACCCTACATGTCCAGAACCCACCCAAACATTGCTGGACTCTCCTGGAGTGGGGCCAGGCATACATGTGGAAAACATAACTCCCACTGGTGGCCCTGCAGGACATGTCAAGTAGTGCCAAGTACACCCCAGCACACCCGAGTACCCAGCACATCCTGTACATCCCAGGACACCCTGGTACCCAGCATATCCTGTATACTCCAGCACACCCTGGTACCTGGCAT
>NW_004443964.1:377747-389975 GCF_000243295.1 Trichechus manatus latirostris
CCCTGGTACCTGGCATGTCCTGTATACTCCAGTATACCCCAGCACACGCTGGTACCTGGCATGTCCTGTATACTCCAGCACACCCCAGCACACCCCGGTACCTGGCATATTCTGTATATTCCAGCACACCCTGGTACCTGGCATGTCCTGTATACTCCAGCACACCCTGGTACCCGGCACATTCTGTAGATTCCTGGATATGCTGGCACACCCTAGTACCCGGCACATCCTGTACATTCCTGTATAGTCTGGCACACCCTGGTACCCCAGCACACCGTGGTACTTTTGGCACACCCTGTACACACTGTACATCCCAGAACGCCTGAGGTCGAGGGCACCGTGCTTGGTGACGTGCCTCTGAGGTGCAAACCTCCTGCAAATGGCCCTCTCTGCCATTACAGCCAGGTCTCACTCACAGAGGCGGCTCCCCCATTCCAAAGGACAGCCACCTGAACTGTGTCTGGTCATCAGGCCTGTCCCAGTCTCCTTGTGGTGGGCCCCTGGTGCTGACCTGCCCTCACCGTCCCAAGGCTGCCCCTGGATCAGGACACCCAGCACAAAGTGAGCACACCGACACCATGCAGCCTCTATCTGTGCGCCCCGCGGAGCCCACCTATGCTGTCCTCCTGCTTCGAGCAGCAAGAGAGCACCACGGGGCAGTGTGGGGTGTGGGTCAAGACAGCTGAGTCGACAGATGCTCACGATTCAAGCTGGTGATGAGGAGCTGCCCACCCCTCACGAAAAGGAGCAAAACAAGAGCTTACCGAGGCGGCTCTCCTGCAGTTCACATCACGGTCAAACACGGTGGCGATCAGCAGTGAGCTGTAAAAAGAGGGAGAGTCAGCTAAGAGGGACTCACGGGGTGACAGGCCAGGTGAGGCCATCCACCACGACTTGCCCACTGCTCACCAGGCACCCCCAGAGGGCCCTGCTGCAGCTCACTGTGAGGCGTCAGATGCCCCTCCAGGGATACCACCCCACTGCCAGGCATCAGGCCCTTGAGGTGTCGAACCCCCCCCCCCCGCCAGACACTGATACCACCCTAGAGGTCAGGCCCCCTGAGGTGTCGATCCCCCCCAGACACTGATCTCACCCAGATGTCCGGCCACCCTAGACGTTTGGGCCCCCCAGACACTGATCCCGCCCCAGACGTCGGGCCCCCCAAGGCATTGATCCCCCCCAGGCATCAGGCCCCCAAGGTGTCAGTCTCCCCCAGACGTCAGCCCCCAAGGCACTGATCCCCCCCCCGTAGACATTGAGCCCCCAAGGTGTCAATCCCCCACCAAGCATTGGGCCCCCCAGGCATTGGTCTTTCCCCCAAATGTCAGGTACCCAAGGTATCAATCCCCCACAGGTGCTGATCTCCCACCAGGCATGGGGCCCCCTGAGAAGTCAATCCCCTGCAGGCACCAGGGCCCCCCAGGCGCAATTCCCCTGGCGTTGGGCCTCTGAGGGATGTGAGAGTAGCTGCACCATTGGTGCCACAGTGAGGACCACGACATCACAGGGAGGAGACAACCTCCGAGGGAGGACGCGCTTGGCCTGCTGGGGGGATGCACCCACAAAACGCAGAGCACAGACATGGGTGTCAGGTGAACAAGAACAGAGCATTCAGGGAGCAGGTGGCCGCACGGGGCTAAGGCACTGAGGCCAGAACCCTGACCCGGTGCAGGAAAGCCATGCTATGTGGTTTGGGCAAATGTGCCCCACAAGTAGAAACCACACACCAGCCGTGGGGCCACAAGGACCTGACGTCCCCCAGGCGTGCGCCTGTGGTGGGGGTCCCTGCGCCTCCATGGCGGTAGGTAATCCCAGATACTCACAACAGGTAATTACCTCAAAAACATCCTTGCCAAGCGTGGAAAACAGCTATTACCTGTCACGTAAACACTGTCAGGGGACTGAGGTGACACCCCATAGCCAGGCCATGACAACCTCAGAGAAAGTGACGCAGCCCAGGCTCACAGCACTCTCAGCTTTACTTAAATCTGTCTCGACGAAGTAATCAGATTCAGTTGCTGTTAATAAACCAGAGAGAGCCCACAGGACCCTACGCCGCTTTAGGAGCAACGGAACACAAAGCTCGGTGTGGGAGGAGGGTGCTTTTCAGCAGGACTCAAGAATTCGTATCTCCTATCACCCTACAGAGAAAATGGTTACAAAAAACAGCAATTCAGACACAGAAGCACACACCACAGGCAGCACCACTGAGCAGCGCCCTTCGCTGCCTGCCCACTGCCCCGTGGATGGCGCCGCGTCTCCACAGTCCAGCTGTCTGCTCCTGGGACGGCACAGGGTCTGCAAGGAGACATTTAGTCCTGGCCAAAGCAAGGCAGAGCTGCCCAGGAAGAGGAGCCCGTGAACTGAGGAGGATTCTGACACAAAGCCTAGTCTCGCTCCATTTTCCACTAAATGTGGAAACTGTGTCCAAATGAAGAAAAACTACCAGATCTCACATTAGACAAAGAAAGCATCTGGACCCCCACTGGAACGAACTACTGACTCATGCAAAACATGGATGAATCGTCAATGCGTTTTGCTAAGTAAAAGAAAGCAGAATCAAGTCTAAATATTGTACATCTCCATTTGCACAGCACTCTAGAAACGGCAAACTCACAGGCGCCAAGGGGTTGGGGGTGGTGTGGGAACCTGGAGTGAGGGGAATGCACTGTTTGGTGCTGTAGTCACGGGGCGCAGCTCAGCGAGTTTGGAGGAACCCACAGACGTGTGTAGGACAAGACTGAATTTTACTGTACACATATTTGAACGAAAGCCTCAATGCGGATGTGGAGGCCTGAAAGGAATGTGGCTGCGGCCAGTGAGGCCGTGTGAAGACCATGGGGAAGGAGGGCGAGCCGAGCAGGCTCTGAGAAGAAATGCACACTCACTCTAGTCGGCAGATGTACTTCTCATAGGGGTGTAGTCAGCCATTCTAAACCTACCCATCATGTGTCCGAGGGCTGTCCACCGGACAATGGGAACCAGGCCTCTCACTGTCCGATAGAGATGCTACAAATAAGCAGTGGGGGTGGGGAGAGCCTGGGGTGCTGGATTGGACTCACTGGTGTCCATATGGACGCAGGGATTTTCAAGATATATATACGCTTAGAAAAATCCAGAAACATACAATTGTGTGTATGCGTAGATGTGTATATGTATGTGCATGAGTGTGCATGAGATGTGTATGTGTGCATATGTGCATGCATTTATGTGCACGTGTGTGTGCCTGTGAATGTGCATGCATGTATGTACATGTGAGTGTGTGCATTTGTGTGTGTGCACACATATGTGTGTATGTTGGTTTACATACATGTATTTCTAGCCCTGTCCGCTGAGGGGGCCTAGAAGCAATGACACTCCAGTATCAATGAGCACACCCAGCACCCATATCTTGGCTTCTAAATACCATTCTCCAAAAAAAAGGAACCAAAACTTCTTAGCAGTGGTTGATTCTGGACTGCAGCAGGGAAAAGCCAAGACGAGCCTGGAGCACCTTCTGGTGCCAGAAGGTAAAAAAGTGCTGGAAGAACAGGAAGAAAGGAGTCACGCTGAGAGGGCACAGGAGTCGACCTGAGAGAGCTCCCAACGGCCAAAGCCGGGCGTCCGAACACCCAAACAAGGGACAACAAGACTGTACCACAGCCCCAAGAACAAGACAGACACCCATGGGTCCACACTGACATAAACAACTGCAGAAACAAATAAAAGGGGAGAGGAACAAGTCTCCCTCCCGGCAAGCACAGACGAGGGAGGGCAACAGAAAATCACCGTTGGGCCACCACAGCACGAGGCAGACGTCAGGGGGCAAGTTTAAGGACAAACAGACAGCTGCATGGGCTCAATGTTTAAAGAAGGAAGAAACAGGAACTTAACCGTGGAGACACCTGGCAGACACAACCTTAACTCAGTGACCGAGGGGACCTTAACAGTGACAAGTCCTGTCACCACTGTGGGCCCCTAGGGACCCCCAAGAAGATCTACCCCGTGTCTCCTCCCCAACCGTGCATATGCCCAATCTAAATACAAGAAGCAGCAGACAGACCCAAACAGTCTACTAACACCTGGCCAGGCCCCTCCAAGTATCGGGGTCCAAATCCAGACACAGAAGCAGACTGGAGGCTGCTGGGGCTAGAGAGGGGATGGGTGCGGGGTTTCCTCCTGGGGTGATGCAAATGTTTGGAATTAGACAGTGGTGAAAGCTGCACAACTCCTTGAATATACTAAAATCTGTACACTTTAAAAGGGTGGATTCAACAATAAATGAATTATATCTCAAAAAATCTGTTATTTTTTAAAAAGGTACCAAGGTAATGGAAGACAAGGAGAAACTGAGGAACTGTGAGGGAACCAGGAGATAAAATGACTAACTGCACGGGGCCCAGGAAGGGGGCCCAGACAGGGCCCTGGGCAGGATCCTGGGCAAGGGCCTGGGTCGGGGGAGGTCCTGGGTGGAGTCCCTAGCAGGGTTCTGAATAAGGTCCTGGGTGGGGGGATCTGGGCGGGGCCCTGGGCAGAGTTCTGAACAGGGTTCTGGACTGGGCCCTGGGCCGGGTTCTGGGCAGGGTCCTGAGTGGGGTTCTGGGTGGGGTCCTAGGCAGAAAAAAGGCAACCCTGTAAAAAAGCAGGGAAATCCAAGTTAAAGCTCCAGTTCAGGTAACAGGATTACACCACCGCTCCTGTCTCAGTTCTGGTAATTGTACCAGAGTCATGTAAGACATTAACATTAGATAAAGTCTGGAGAAGGGTACATGGGGGCTCCTCCTATGATTCTCTTCTTCAAGTCTAAAATTAGTTCAAAAGTAGATGTTTTTTTCTGAAAAGTAACTAAATATCTGAAGATCTCCAAAGATCCAGAACTAGTTTCTGAAAGTCTTCCTATACACTCCTTTTACTACTTGAAACTGAAAGTAATTTCAGCAGAACTCTATTAACAGAAAATGATTCCCTTTTCTTCTCTACACGCTTTATTAGATTATAAATTGTAGCCAAGATGAGAAATAAATACTGGTTTAAAACTAAAAGAAATTCATCTTACTTCTGCAGGAACATTTTAAGATTAACTGGTTCTAGTTTAATACATCATGATGGCTTTTATTAAATTTTGGAAATCACTGAACTAATCAAGACATGTATCAATGTAATCCTTCCATAAATAAAAATTAGATAACTGTTGTTAGGTGCCGTCGAGTGGACTCTCAGATTCATGGTGACCCCACGTGACAGAACAGAACTGCCCCATAGGGTTTTCTGGGCTCTAATTTTTACGGGAGCAGATCTTCCAGGTCTTTCTCTCGCACAGTGGCTGGTGAGTTCGAACCACCAATCTTTCAGTGAGCAGCCGAGCACTTAACCACCGTGCCACCAGGGCTCCTTCATTAGATAACTACTGCTCTTAAAAACACATATTTAGTATTTTATTCTAAATATATTCTCAGAATTAACACAAGTTTAAGTCTTTATTTACATGTTAATAAAAACTTCACTTCAAAAAAATCCATAAAATCATACGTGTTCTGGGAAATGATTAAAAAAAAAAAAAAAAAAACCAAACCCGTTGCCGTTGAGTCATAGCGACCCTATAGGACACAGCAGAACTGCCCCATAGGGTTTCCAAGGAGCGCCTGATGGATTCAAACTGCCCATCTTTTGGTTAGCAGCCAAATTCTAAACCACTGTGCCAGCAGGGTTTCCAATTGGGAAATGATGCTAACCAAGAATTACCGCTTTTCTTTAACATCTGACATGAGGGAAATGTTGACTTCCATATTTATTGACTGTCAGCTCCAGCTGATAAAATCAAAGGCTCACATTTTACACTGAATTTTTGACAATTCCAGTCAATTTATTTACCCCAAACCACTACTTTTATTTAGAGAAGACTTGTTTAAAGAGGAAAAACTGGAACAAATATACAGAAGGAATTTAAAATCACCGTCATCCTGCAGACTAGCCAAATCCCCCTTTAAGGTTGTGTCTTAGTCATCTAGTGCCGCCATAACAGAAATACCACAAGTGGATGGTTTTAACGAAGAGTTTGTTTCCTTACAGTAGAGTAGGCTAACAGTCCAAATTCAAGGTGTCAGCTCCAGGGGAAGGCTTTCTCTCTCTCGGCCTTCTCATCAGTGTTCCCCCAGACTAGGAGCTTCTCGGCGCAGGGACCCCAGTCCAAAGGACGTGCTCTGCTCCTGGCACTGCTTTCTTGATGGTATGAGGTCCCCCTGTCTCTCTGCTCACTTCTGTCTTTTATATCTCAAGACATTGCCTCAGGATACAATCCAATCTTGTAGACTGAGTCCTGCCTTACTAACATAACTGCTGCCCATCCTCCCTCATTAACATCACAGAGGCCACATTTACAACATATAGGAAAACCACACAATACCAGGAATCATGGCCTGGTCAAACTGATACACACATTTTGGGGGGGACATAATTCAAACCATGACAGGTTGGTTTTAAGTCATCAGTCAGCATCAACAACTCTCTTCTGAGGCAGCCAGACGGGGATCACGTGTGACCACACAGGGCTGAGGACTGCCCGACGGAGCACCCTCCACAGACAGGAATCACACGTGACCACATGGGGCTGGGGACTGCCCAACAGAGCACCATCCACAGATGGGGAGCACGTAACTGCACAGGGCTGGAGACTGCCCAACAGAGCACTCTCCACAACAGAGCCCCATCTATCTGATAGATGTTCTGCCCCTCACTGGACGGCAGCCTCCAGCCACCATAACCCAGTCCCTGCGGCCACCGTGGCCAGTCCTGTCCCACCCGCCAGCCAGCATGTATCCCACAGGCGCTTTCCTCCAGGGGGCGCTGTGGGAGAAATGGCACCCTCACTTCAATCAGGCTTAATGGCCATGCAGCCACAACTCTGAACAGTGTGCCACGGAAGTCCCAGCAGGTCCATCTCTGGGCACCTTGGTGGAGACAAGTGGGATGGGATTATGGGTGGGGGCTGGGGGGAGGGGGCGGAGGACAGGGACGGGGGGGACAGGGAAGGAGGACGGGGATGCAGGATGGGGACGGAGGATGGGGATGGGGGGACAGGTACAGTGACCGCAGGTGGCTCACTCCCCCTTTTTCTGTTTTATAATGAACATCGTTTATCTGTGTGATGACGAGGAGAGTGTGACCTGCACATATGCTGTGGCCAGACCGCACTGACCACAGGGCCTGGACACGGCTCCCGCAGCTCCTCAGAGGCTCAGTCTGAGGCCCAGCCATGGCAGGGACCGCGGGGTCTCACCAGCCTGAATCCAGGCGCTTCTGGGTTCCCAGGTGAACATCTTAAAACACTTCCTGCTTTATCCATATTTTACCAAACCTCACTGAAAGTAGACAAGTATAACAATGCCACTTGAAAAACACAGCTTTCAACCACTGCAGAATTTTAAGTCAACATAATGAGTCAGCTGTGTATACACCTATGAATGCAACAGGTTTTTAAATAAAGCATGTTTTGTTAAAACAGGTTTTGATCTGGACTAAATAAAGAAAAGGTGCTCTAATTTCACACTTGCAAAACAAAACTGGCTTATCTAGAAATACCAGTGTGTTTCAAACACAAACAAGTTTGATGATACCGCGTAAATATAAATACGAAAGCACCTTCCAAGCACACAACTCCCATGGGGCACCCTGAAGTCCCGTTGGTGCTTTTGAAATTTTGCTTAGAAAGCTGAGCCCTGTGTGAGCCAGGCACCCAGGAGAAGGAGCAGCGAGGCCACAAGCCAGAGGTGAGGGCAATGGCTGCATGCGCCAAGACGTGTTCCAGGTGCCTGCACCTGTCTGCTTTCGCTGGGGGGTTTATGTGATACTCACCAGGATTTCCTCACACAGGGAAAGGGCTGTGTCAAACAGAACAAGATCCTCTTTCTGCCCAAGTCAAGGGAGCACACGCTGGGGCTTGCCGTGCCCACGGCACCTGATTTTAGCAGGTACAGCAAAGAGCAGACTTACACCCAACTCCACTCTTCCTGGCTCGTGTAATATTTTAGAGTAATAAAAAGCAAAATACATCATTTTTACCTGAAGTAATAGTAATCCCGTAGTTTCCAAGTCAACAATTTTAAAAAGATCACACTAGTAATTTATTGTCAGTGCTTTTTGAAAGCTGCAAATCATGTCTTTCAAGTAAAAGGTAAGCCCTACCTGCGGCTGTGTCTCCACTCCCTAAACCATAAAATTCAGAGACCACGCCAGTGAGCATGACAGTGCCACGTCCGTGCTGAACTGGGGGCTGGGAGGGACTCTGACCAACCACTAACGCTCCAACCACTGTCCCTGCAAAGCTCTCTCCACTGGTGGAAGCCGTGCCCTCAGAAACACTGCGTGAGAGCAGGACGTGGCTCTGAGCGGCGTGGGCCGTGTCCTGATTCTGCAGGACAATCTTGCCCTCGAGGGAGGGATCTGAGCACCCATCCCCGGCCACTATGCTGCACCGCCGGGGGGTGCCTACTGCACCCGCCCGCGGAGAGCCCTTGGCACAGAGCCCCATGCCAGGGCCACCGCCTCTGCTCGCACTGACGTCAACACAAGCTCGTTTACAAATGAGTTTCAGGTGAGGAAATCGGTGGAAGGCAGCGACCAGCACAGTGGCCAGACGAGGCTCGTGCTTTCCCTGCCGGCAGCTCAGTCTCTGCGCCCGGCCGAGGGGTTTCCAGGCAGCGCAGGCCAACCTCACCATCAACGCTTCGGTCTTCCTCAACTCCATGTGGCTCCCCACAAAATCACGATTTCAGCCATCATCTCTCTGTGAACAGGGCTCAGAAAATCTGGGCTTTCAAAACCAACACTAACTCAGAACAGAAAACACACATTCACCTCGGCAGCAACTTTCCAGTACTTCTGGGGCAGGGAGGACCCCCACTTACACAGTGAGGTGAGAGGAGCTAGTCAGTCCAAGTGTCTTCAGCAACAAATTAGAAGCCAGCAAGAAAAGTGAGCGACTAGACCCGGAGAGAACCCCCCAGACACCCAGACAGTCGGGGGTGGCAGGCCTGAGGCACCCCTGGTGTGTGGGCCCCACGCCGCACTCTCCCCTCCTGCCCGAGTGGTGCCCTCCCCGCGCCCCCTTCTCAGAACCTCCCTGGCTCTTTATCAGATGTCTCTATTTCACAGAGGGCTGCGTTCTGACCTCACTTGTCAGCTTCTGCGGGGTACACTAACGAGTTTGTGAAAGCAGTTAAAGATACCAAGATTTTATCATCTGACAGAATTAATGGGCTTAAAAGCTGACAAAGTGTGGTCATTTATTATAAGCCAAGGGAAGCAGATTGAGGGACACGCCCCGACCGATACTTGGGCGGGCGCAGCGCTCCCGGGCCAGGAGGCTCCCCTCAGCATCCTCATGCTGACCTGGCCCAGCGGCTGACTCACCCGCCCCGCCCTCCCCGCCCCCACCGGAATGCCAGGAGTCTGGATGGACAGGAAGGGTGGAGCAAAGCCCTGAGAACCGGCCCGACTGGACTGCAAGGAATGATGGTGGGCCAGGCCACAGGGAAAGGGGACGAGGGGCTGCAGCGGACACAAACACCCTGGGCAGCTGGCGCTGGCCGCCTTACTCCTGGTTGATGAGAAGGCAGACGGCGTGTGTCCAGGCTCGTTAGCCACCACCTGCATGCTCAGGAGGTCAGGCCTTCCACCTCCTGCACTGAGATCCCGGGCTCAGGTCCAGTGAGTGCTGCAGATGCTCCTAACCCGCACATGGTAACCGTCCTCCTGAGCTCAGCCTGGGCCAGCTGTCCAGTGAGTCCTGTGGACAGTCCCCTGAACCGGTACATGGTAACCGTCCTCCTGAGCTCGGCCTGGGCCAGCTGTCCAGTGATACTGTGGACACTCCCCTGAGCCGGTACATGGTAACCGTCCTCCTGAGCTCCGCCTGGGCCAGCTGTCCAGTGATGCCATGGACACTCCCCTGACCTCGTACATGGTAACCGTTCTCCTACGCTCAGCCTGGGCCAGCTGTCCAGTGATGCCGTGGACACTCCCCTGACCCCCACCTGGTAACCAACCTCCTGTGCAGTCTGGGTCAGCTGTCCACAGACCTGAGTCCTCTCTGAAGTCCTGAGGGCACACTGCTGCGGTCCTCATGCAGTGAGTGTCTGCACACCCTGCTCAGACCAGAGCATCCCGATGGTCACTCATCCCCATGGACCACGCTGGCCTGGGCCGTCCACCACCCCTGGCAGGCCCTGCCAAGCCTCATCTAACACGCCGCTCATAATGCCACAGTCCACTCTCTTGAAGCCCCTTCACAAACAAGTGGGCTCCAAAGATGCATCCCAGTCGCGACTTCCCTACTGAGTAGTTGGGGCACAGGGCAGGCCTGGCGCCCTCAGCACTGTCTGCCCGCTTTTCCGGATGCTGGACAGCCTGGCGCACCATCTGCCAAGTGAAGCAAACGTCCCGTGTTCCCTCAGCACCAGTGGGAACTAGACTCCACTCACACTGCTGTAGACACACCAGAGAAGGAGCTTAACTGGAAGCACGGAAGTACCTCCGATACTGCTCAGTGTTCAGACAAGCAGGTCACTGTGAGGTCACACAGCCTTAAAACACGAGCACAGCGGCCGGGAGGCCTCCGAGCCGGGCCACACTAAGCCGGGCCCAGCACGCAGTAGTTTCCTCTGCTTTATCAAGATCACTGTCGAGACGGGGCCGCCAGGATAAACTCTGAAGCTACAAAGCGCAGGAACTATGTGCTTGTGGCTGAAAGAGGTCTGTCATGAGGGCACCTCTGGGCCAGATGTGTTTGGTCGTGTGACTCGTCTCACTGGCCACATACAAGGCTGGGGACCCCTGTGGTCGAGACAGCTCTGCTGATGTCCTCTCTTCAGGTATGTACCGTGCTCAGCCTACAACGTGCTGGGCAGCTTTCAGCAGAAATGCAGAGGGGCTGGGCGGCAGCCAGAGGCAGCCCCGGGCCTGCGTAACCAAAGGCGTCAGAACCCGCCAGCTCCTGGTCGATACTCTGCCATCCTCAGCCTTGGCCTCACCTCACGCCACACTGCAAAGTCCAACGGAAAAAAGACGTCCAGGTCCCTGTAAAACTTACAGTTCTTAGACAAAATATTAGGCTGAAAAGCATTTTCTCGGGGTTGTTTTCATTCTGAAATAGCAATGAGCATATCAGGAGCCAGATCCGGCCTCAAAAGCCATACGCCTGAATGAAGAGACCCTCTGCTTCACGGAGGTTGGCTGGGGATGGACTCCTCCCGGGACTGCTGGGCTTCACGGAGGATGGCTGGGGACAGACTCCTCCCAGGGTTGCTGGGCTTCGTGGAGGGCGGCTGGGGAGGGACCTCTCCCGCGGCCGCCAAGCTTCACAGCAGATGGCTCGGGACAGACTCCTCCTGGGGCCGCCGGGCTGAGGGCCCACGGCTACAGGATGCTGGGAGAGGGTCCTCGTCGCCTGCCCCTCATCCCATGGCCAGAGAAGCTGGAACCTTGATGGCACTGCCCACTCGGAGCACAGCTCTGCAGACCAGTGTGAAGACTTAGTCTTACCGCTCTGTGACCGCTGATGTAACAGTGACAAGAATAACGCCGTTGCTCTCTTTCCCTAGTTGCAAAACCAGCTTCAAAAAGTCGGGAGCAGGACGAGAAAGCGGCAGGAAGGCCTTCCCTGAGGCTGCTTTAAACTGACACGGGACAGCTGGTGCTGTAGAGGGACAAGGAGGACAGGTGGCTGTGCAGCGGTGGGCAGGGATGAGCTCCAACACGGGCCCTCCCCTCCAGCCAGCCCTGCATGCTGAGAAGCACTGGCGCCCGTGGCCAGAGTGGCTGCTGAGGGTGGGGACAGTGACCCCTTATCCATAGCATCTCCCACCACCACACCCGCAGGCCCCTCCTCTTCCCTCGCCAGCGGGGACAGGACAAGGAGCAGACAGACATCTTTACAACTTCCTGGGGAGTGCCTTATCTCCTTCGGCATGAGCTTCACTGTGATGGAGAGATACGGCTTTCACGGATCCACTAACCTCCCCAAGATGCGATCTTGGCCCAAGCCCTCGAAAAGGCCAGACATGCCATCCACCACCCAGAACCATGTGTGCACCATGCCACCCTGGCATCACGGAGGGCCCCGAGCTGCCACAGGATGGCCGCACATGCTGCCCAGGCCAGAGGGGCACAGGCTGTACTTGGCCCCATGTGAGAGCCTGGTGGCTGTTCACACACTGCCCAGGGCAAAGGGGCACAGGTGGCTGCACTCAGCCC
>NW_004443964.1:390215-400375 GCF_000243295.1 Trichechus manatus latirostris
TTGGCCGTTCACACTGCCCAGGGCAGGGGGTGCAGGTGGCTGCACTCAGCCCCACGTAAGAGCCTGATGGCTTCCTCCTGCAGAGCTGTGGGAGGGAAGGAGCTTACAGGGCTGGGGCATAATTTCAAAACCCACTTTCCTCGCAGACTTTCCCAGTAAAGGTAGTCAGGCAGAGTGCTAATTAAGCCTGCTATGATTCACTTCAGACGGCTCATACACCTGCAGCCCCTACCTCCAGCTGAGTCACTCACTCGGTGCCCCTCTCCCCCCGGGGAAAGCACAAGAAACGGACACCTCGTCCCTGTCGTTAAAAGCACTCACTTCAATCCAAAACCAGAGCATCCAATCAGTGCACAAAAACTGACTTAAGGCACCCAAGTGTCCATCAACAGGTGATGGGAAGACGGAATGTGGTCCGTCCACACCAGGGAGAACTGCTCAGCCACAGGGATATGAAGTGCTGATGCCTGCTACCATGTGGATGGACCCCGATAACACTGTGCTGAGCAAATCAACCAGATGGGAAAGGACAGGTATTGCACAATCCCACTTACAGGAAATACCTAGAACAGACAAATGAATGTTACCGTGGTGGGAGTGGGGGTCACTGCTGAGGGGGAACTGAGCTGTCAAGGGTGATGAAAACACTTGGAAACGGACAGTGGTGATGGCTGTATAAGACAGTGAACGTAATTAATATCAGTGGATTGTACATGTTAAAAACGTTGAAATGGCATATTTTCTTATATATGTTTTTACCACAATAAAAATAATAAATAAAAATGTTTAAAAATTAATTTAAGACATTTACTATCCCAGGGACACACGTGATGTCACTGGAGCCCAGGCAGCCTTGCAGTGCCCAGTTAGCCACCCAGCATGGGTGAAGGGGTCACCCCGGCACAGGCCCCCAGCCCCACCTACAGGAGGTGCCAGGTAGGTCCTAACTCCCAGAGTGGCTCTGGGGGGTCATTTACATTCCCACGGCCTCGAAGACAAAGTGTGCTGGCAACTACCATCCTTACTGAACACGCCGGCCCCCAGGAACCAGAAAGTTAAGGCCAGAGTCAGGCTCCCCAACAGAAGCAGAAGCAGAAGGCCCTGAAGGCTCCACCCAGGAGGTGGGGGGAGGGGGTGCGTCCAGGCTGAAGGCCACGTGGGGGAGCTTTCGGACTCACTCTCGCCAGGACACCCTGATCTGTCCACCCCCCATTTCCATACCACCCCAAGTCACCGCCCATCACCTTTATCTGGGAGTCTGCTGACAGGTAACTGCCCGAGACTCCAGGTCCCTCCCAGACACTGCCGGCTTCAACTGGTTACCGGTGGAGAGGGAATTCCCTTGTGACAGATGATCCTTTTAAAGGACGAGTAACTGTTCTCAGGCACAGCTGTGGGAAGGACCAGGCTTCTCGCACACACAGGTTGACCAGGCCCAGGACGAGGACACAGAAGTACCAGTGGGACCAACGTCACAGCCTTACCTGGAGATTTCAGCCACGAAGGGCCGCAGCTCCGTCGGCTCGTAGGCACGCGCAAAGGCCCAGCACACATAGCAGGCGGCGTCCCTGACATTGGCACCCACACTGCAGGCGCCCCGCTTCTCGTCATAGGTCAGCGCCCTCTGGATCACGGCGACAACTGAATACGAGAGAAAGAGGGTGTGAGGACACGGGCCTACCACTGCACAGGGTGTGTGTGTCCCAAGCACGGCTTCATCTGCATCTGTCATGGACGACACACTCACTCCCACCACAGGTCGGCCTAGTCCCTGCCACAAAACACCTGAAGGAAAACTGAATTCCATCAGCTCAAATCAGGAGGTAAAGTAAAAAAACGAAAACATGGTACCCAAAATTTACATAAAGAGGTTTGTTGAAGAGATTGAGAGAAGTGCAATCTCCCACCCAGCAGGAAGAAAGCAAGCGTCACATTTAACAGGGTTAGTGCAGGCATCACAGGGCACCCTACAAATTAGGCCAAAGCGTCTCAAGCCCAGAGGGGGCCAGCCCCTAGCGTCCCCTCGTGGAGGGGGCATATCAGTGGAAGGTCCTCACTCTGCTCCGCGTGGGGGTCTGCTAACTCTGAGGTTTCAGAATTGGGAATTCAGATGACAGAGTGCATCAAACCTACGGTCACTCTGTATTAACTTTAGGAATAACCTACGCATGTTTTATTATCTAATAATAGTTACGGTAATTTGGCATGTTCAAGTAGATAACAGATTATCCCTTCTGGCTCCATTTGAAAATGCATAATTAACTAATTTAATATTGTACACGATTTTTGATGTGAAGATGTGGTGCAGTGAATTACTTAATATGGCCCTTCTAGCCATTGTCTTGTAACTCCCACCAAATGACTGGGTAGGACTGTGCAAATAAGGTGCTTATGGCCTACCAAGAGGATTAGACAGCTTGCTAATAATGCAAATAAGGTGTATGGAACCCTGAGGGAGTGGGACCATGCAAATAAGGTGTATGGAAACCCTAACTAGGGGACTGATCAGTTTTCCATGCCGCTAGGCTTAAAATGAGCCATCCCAGAGTCATTCCACCAAGAAGAAGAGAGGGGAGCAGAGCACATCCTTTGGACCTGGGGTTCCTGTGCTGAGAACCTCCTAGACTCAGGAGACAAAGAGAGAGCTGTAACACCGGAGACAGAGTGAGACGGCAAGAAGCAGCAGCAGAGAAACGGCGGCAGCAGAACTAGGAGACCAGCACAACATGGTACAGCAGGCTTCCTGGCCCACGGAGCAAAGCAGTTACAGTGGGTGTGCCAACCCATGGAGCAAGAGAGCTGAGTGTCTTTGGGCCAAGGTTTACTGGTGAAGTGGGGTGCCCCCGGGCACTTACTGGCAGAGCTAAAGAGGTCTGTAACACTTTCCCGAGCAGGGCAGGAGCCGAGGGGCCCAGAGCCAGAGAGAGGCCAGCCTGCAGAAACGGCTGAGAAGAGGCTGTCCTGATCAAAGAACTGTATCCCGAGTTCTTCCTGATCCTGAATTGTAACCTGTTACTTCCCTAATAAACCCCAGAACTGTGAGTACGGTCTGTGAGTTCTGTGTGGCCACTGCAATGAATCACTGAACCCAGCAGAGGAGCAGAGAGTGCCGTGGGAGGGACAGCTTTGTTAGAATGGATAAAAAGGTTGGAGGGAGGAGGCATGTCTGATCTCGGCCTCACAGGGATCAGCTTTGGGCTGTTGATGCTGCTAATGATTCTCCTCCCCCCTTCTGAAGTTAGACAAGGAGGTCTGATGCTGTCGCCATGCCATTTTTATAGATGAAAGAATTTTAAGAAACATGGTTAAGAGTACTGGAGAGTTTAAAAAACTAAAATTTTTACTGTATCAGTTTATTAGATTCACACATTTCAAGTATTTGGGAAGGTTTTGCTTATTGGAGATGTGTAAGTTATGTAAAAAGAAAATAAAATATATTACACTTGTGAAAAGTTTAAAGTGTTTAAGGAAATTTAATTTTATAAACTGACCAAACACTGATTTTAAAAGTCTTCACAAGGTGTCACAGCAGGTAGCTCCGGCCTGGCCATGCACCGCCCTCCCACAGTGCCGCTGTGCTCCGCACCCTCCTGCACCATGCAACAACCCGCACGGTGATCTACACAGTCGGGAACAGCTTGACGCCAGGATGGGTGTAGGAAACCAACTATCTGCACATAAAATTGCCATCACAGAAATATCCTTGCAGGAAAATGCACCTAGAAATGATCTTAGGCAAAAATGAACAGGAAACGGTGGGCCATAAGCACCACACAAACCTGCCCTCCGCATCTAAGTATTCCTGATTTTATATAGACAGCTAACAAAAAAATGGTTTACTTCTATACAGTTTATTTTACACACAAACAGTGATTCAAAAGGCTTTCACTGGCTGATTCTTTTCAGAAGTAGACTGCTGGGTCCTTCTTCCTAGTCTGTCTTAGTCTGGAAGCTCAGCTGGAACCTGTCCGCCATGGGTGGCCCTGCTGGTATTTGAATACCGGTGGCATAGCTTCCAGCATCACAGCAACATGCAAGCCCCCACAGTACAGCAAACTGGCAGACACGTTGGGGAGGTCTTGGAAGAAGTACAACCAGAATGGTCCTTAGAAGCAAGGATGGCGAGACTATGTCTCACGTACTTTGGACATGTTATCAGGAGGAACCAGTCCCTGGAAAAGGATGTCACACTGGGTAAAGTAGAAGGTCAGCGAAAAAGAGGAAGACCCTCAATGAGATGGACTGACACAGTGGTTGCAACAATGGGCTCAAGCATAACAACAACCGTGAGGATGGCACAGGACCAAACAGCGTTTCGTTCTGTTGTAGAGAGGGCTGCTGTGAGTCGGAACAGACTCGATGGTACCTAACAACAACACCACAGTGATTACCTTCCATAAGTTTATAAAACATTTATTTATAAATTTACCTAAAGCTACATAAAATTTACCTAAAGCTCTAAGATGAAATGCTCAAAGCATCAGGATATCCACTGCATTCCCTCTGACCAGGGTGGCGGCTCTGGAACCTTCCTCCCAGGATGTGCACGCAACAGGGCCAGGAATCCCGAGACAAAGGGCCTAAGGAAGCAACAGACTAGCTCGGGCTCCTTGCTGTAGACCTGGGGTCACCCACGCTGGCCCTCAGCCCTGCTTCACACACACAATAAGGACTCAACATGGAGCCCCCCGACCCACTCTGCACATACTGGGGACCCTGGCCTCCCTCCGCATGCATGATGGGGACCCCTGTGGAGCCCCCCTCAGCCATGCTGTATGCATATTGGGGACCCTGCTCAGAAATGTTCCTCTGCCCTTGGACTCCAGTCACACGGCTGTGCCAAGCCCCCGAGAGCAACATTCTGTGGAGGGCCCATCTCTCCCAGTCCTGGCGCATACCCCCGGCCAGTCCAGTACAGACCTCAGGATAGAGTGGGTGCCATAGGAGCTCCTACACGGCTGCTGCACCTTCTTGCCACAGACTGAACGGCACTTCAGAGCCGTCTCTGCAATGGACTAGAACCCCAATAACTCCCGTGCACCCTGGGAGAGCCGTCTCTGCAATGGACTAGAACCCCAATAACTCCCACAGAGCCTGGGCACACCACGTCCTGAGCAGAAGGCCCTGCAGCTGACCAGCATCCGCTCCCACCGGCCAGCAGACAGAAACCAAGCTTTACTGATCTGAAGAAGGATCAATCACGCCTGGTCCGTGTTTAGAGTCAACAGCAGTGTGCATAAATGCTACACGGACACCTGGCTGCTCAGGATAAAGCAGATGTAATGAGTGACTTACAAATGACCATCTCAGCCTGACCTAAACCAAAACTATGATGTTTTACCCGGAATCACTCTGGTTTCATTGTGTGGCTCACGCTTGCTTTCTGTGCTAATGGGAACCCACTTGTGACCCAAAGGGTGTCAGCGCTGACGGGCTGTGGTCCTTGAGGAGGAAAGCATGGTGTAAACAAGCTGCCACGGCGCACTGGCTCCCCAAGCCTGCACATTAGCACTGCCACCCAGTGGAGCCTGCTCAGCTATTCTGTAGCCGGAGGGGAATCTGGATGCTGGCTGGCAAGTCCCAATTTATTGGTCCACTGGACAAAATCAATTTCAAAAAAGACAACTAGGAATGACAGCGGTCAGCACTCCGAACGTCTCCTCCAGGGTGCTCTGCACCCAGCGCCCACACTCAGAAACCGCTCAGGCCCCCAAGAAGCTGCATCCTTAGAGAGCCAGGTCCCCACCAGGGCAACTTATCCCCCCCACAACCCCTAGCCGACAGCCACAGCCACCTCCACATGGACTCAGCAACCCCCCAGCCCCAACATGGCTCACTCCCGGCCCACAGCCACAGCCACCTCCACACAGACTCAGCAATCCCCCAGCTCCAACGTGGGTCACCCCCGGCCCACAGCCACAGCCACCTCCGCACAGACTCAGCAACCCCCAGCCCCAACACGGCTCACCCCCGGCCCACAGCCACAGCCACCTCCACACGGACTCAGCAACCCCCAGCCCCAACACGGCTCACCCCCTGCCCATGGCCACAGTCACCTCCGCACAGACTCAGAATCCCCCAACCTCAGCGTGGCTCACCCCCGGCCCACAGCCACAGCCACCTCCACAGAGACTCAGAACCCCCCAGCCCCAACATGGCTCACCCCAGGCCCATAGTCACAGCCACCTCCACATGGACTCAGAATCCCCCAACCTCAACATGGCTCACCCTGGGCCTACGGCCACAGCCACCTCCACATGGACACTCACACGCTTGGCTCACCCCCCATTCTGAGCCTACGGTCACTAAGGTGGTGGGGGCGCCTGCCCGTCACCCTCAGAACCTGATCCTGGGGTTGTGGGGCTCAGGTTACTGTTCCCAAGTGAACACAAGATGGTCTCTACAGCACCACCTTAACTGCCAGTTACTGGGGGCGGCGGACCGACACACGACTATGGTGGAGAGGTGGACAGACACACGTCCTTGGAGAAGTGGACAGACACACGTCCCTAGAGAAGTGGACAGACCCATGTCACTAGAGGAGAGGTGGACAGACACATGCCCCTGGAGCAGAAGCTGACAGACATACGCCCCTGGAGAAGAAGAACACACACATCCCTGGAGAAGTGGACAGACACAGGTCCCTGGAACAGAAGTGGACAGACACACGTCCTTGGAGAAGTGGACAGACGTACGTCACTGAAGGAGAGGTGGACAAACACACGTCCCTGGAGAAGTGGACAGACACATGTCCCTGGAGCAGAGGCAGATACACGTCCCTAAACTATGTATCGTGTGATCACGTGCCTCGCGTGCAGACTTCCTCGTAGCTCTACTGGCATTTCTGTGTCAGCACGTCTGATCACTGGTCCATCTGGCCCACCTTCTGCTGCAGAGTGGGGTGAAGCAATCAGGTGACGCTGTCATGGCTGGGCACCCACTCTTTGCCTCCTCCAAGGGCCTGCATTGCTCTGCTCTAGAGTGCGTGTGCATGGTTCACTCCTGGGGATGTCCCTTCCTGCCTACCAGGACCCCATGTGACCATGGAGGGGACTGGGCCTCCATAAGCCTCATGTCTTTGAGGCCAGAATGGAAAGAATCACCTGAGGGGCAGAAGGGTCACACAGAGCCCGTACCCAACCCATGGCGACTCCAAGACGGGGACACGGTACACACGGTCACAGGGACGACTTTAACAGCCACTGCCTCCAGCTCAAGCCAACATCTGACACCAAGCTCTGGCCCTGCACTCTCCACACTCACAGCCCGACGATATCTGGCATCCCAGCGAGCTTGCACATTTATTTCTGTTCACACAGCTATCTCCCTAACCACTGTGGCCCTCCCTCCCAGGGTGGCTGGTCCCCGATACGTCCGTGTGGTGTGTGTGTGAGACATGTGGGGGTGGTTCTTAAACCAATGCCTGTCAGTCTTCCCCTTGTGAACACGGAGCCCCAGGCCGGGAGCTCAGGAGCTCACAGGACTCTACTCCCCATCAGGCAGAGGCTGCCATGGGCAAAAACCACAGGGGGCCGTGTCCCTTCTGCTGGGTGGGGCTGCCCTGGGACCGGGACTCAAAGATAAAAGATCAGCAGGGAGGGGTTTGGTTTCAGGGGCCAGCTTAACCTCCAACCCGGAGCCCATGCATGCCCCATGCTGTGTAACTGGGCAGCCCCCAATTCTTGCCCTGGGCCTTGCCACAGAGCCAAGTTGGAGCAGCAGGGCCCGAGGCCTATCTGGGCAGGTAAGCCCGGCCTGGCCACCCACCACGCGGCTGAGACACAGCACCCAGCTCTGGCTCATCCCTCGGACCCACAGCATGAGTGTCCCTGGCAGCCTCTGCCCCCCACCCCACCAACTCAGAGCCCCTGCCAGCACCTCTACCACACCTGCATCGAGCACCAGGCCTGGCGGCACGGCCAGGTATAGCAGTCACTGCCAGATCACGAGGTCACCTGCACAGCACAACACCAACGGAGCTGGAAGCAGGCTCTCCTGCACGCCGGGAGCCATCTGACTGCAGAGTGAAGCGGTTCCGATACACAGCATGTGAGGTGACTGTTTTCTTCCACCAGAAATCGGCAGAGTGGGCACTTCGGGTCGGGTCCTGCAGGGTAGAGCGGGACCAGGTAGTGGTGGACGGCTTGCCCTGCACTCATGAGGGGGCCATGCCCCCCACCCCCGAGACTCCCAGCACTGAAATCCAGCGATCCAAGGACATAAGGGCCAGCCCCAGTGGATGGGCCCACGTGGCCCTCTGCACAGCCAAAGTCTGGGTGGGGAGGCTGAGGGGCAGAAGCAAATCTTTGCCCTAAACTTTAAGAAAAGTCATCATCAGAGACAAAATTCAAAACCTAACAAGGCTTTCCAGATTTATCAGGTTTAAAAATAAGGAAGCTACTCCACAGCTTTGAACAAAACCCTTGCTCAAGGTTGCAATTACACGCCGCAGATGCACGTCGGGCGCACGAGGCCCAAAGGGCTTCCTCTTGGCAGCAGGAGCCCAGTGTCACCGGAACACCCTTCCCTCTGGACAGCACTTGTTCAGAGCCCACTGCCTGGGGAAATGCCACTTCTAGGGGAGACGGGGCTCAGCCCCGCAGCTGCCCCAGCTCTTGGGGTCCCAGCTCTCGGGGTTCCCCGCTCCCGTGGTCTCAGTTCCCGGGGTCCCAGCTCCTGGGGTCCCCACTCTCAGGGTCTCCGTTCTTGGAGTCTCAGTTCTCGGGGTCTCCATTCTTGAGGTTCCAGTTCTCAGGGTCCCAGCTCTCGGGGTCCCCATTCTCAGGGTCCCTGCTCTCAGGGTCCCTGCTCTCAGGTCCCGGCTCTCAGGGTCCCAGCTCTCGGGGTCTCCGTTCTCGGGGACCTGGCTCTTGGGGTCCCGGCTCTCAGGGTCCCAGCTCTCCAGGGTCCACATGATTCCAGGGGGTGGGAAGGCCAGGCGCTCTGGTCAGAGGCAGAGAACAAATCACCAGGCAAAGACACACAGTCACATCCTCTGGTAGGTAATGAGTTATACTGATCTGAATAATAAGCAGACCCATGGCCTCAGGCATTCGGAGGGCCGCTCACTCCCCAGGCAGCCCAACCTTCTGCACACAGCAGGAAGGAGCACTGCAGCGCTGGGTCCGCCAGTGCGTGGCCAATGGAGACAACGCTCCTAGAAGGAAAAGGTGGCTCTGCCGACAGGGAGCCCCGACCCCCCAGGACTGCACTCGGCCACAGGGAGGACAGACCCCTCCCACAAGGGCTGAACCCTGAGCAACGCTCAGACCCATGAGAGGCTGCCGCATAGGCAGAGCCGGCACTGAGCCCGGGAGCTGGTCTGGCCACCAGGACGACAGCACCACACGTCCTCACAGAGCAGCCCAATTGCTCAGAACTCAGCCCAGACGTGGAGAAGCCGAGGCCCCCAGATGCAGCAGCCACTGTGCAGGTAAACAGAGGCGCTCTCCTCCACGTGGAGATGCTGGGGAATCAGCCGAGGTTCCCAAGACAATGACTCCACAGGGCACTGCCTCCACCCCATGGCCAGGAAATGGTCATCTGGGGGAGTCTGCGTCGGTCAGTGCAGAACCCGTGAGTGGGGCTCTGTCACAGACAACCGAGGAGGCTGTGTGCCCATCACGCACCAGCAGGCTGCCGACTCGGACACAGAGTCCACGCCACACGGCAATCCACGCTCGGGTTCCACCTGTTACTGAGTGAGCTCGCACAGCGAGTCCCCCGTTGACAGTCGGGCATGCAGAAGGCCACGTGCTCCACGTGAGCATGGTTATGAGTACACTGTGACAGTCCGGCACACGGAGGGCTACGTGCTCCATGTGTGCATGGGAATGAGTCCACTGTGACAGTCTGGGAACACAGAGGGCCACGTGCTCCATGAGAGCATGGTTATGAGTCCAGTGTGACAGTCGGGCACATGGAGGGCCACAGGCTCCACATGAGCACGGAAATGAGTCTACTGTGACAGTCTGGGAACACGGAGGGCCACGTGCTCCACGTGAGCATGGTTATGAGTCCACTGTGACAGTCTGGGAACATGGAGGGCCACGTGCTCCACATGAGCACAGGAATGAGTGTACTGTGACAGTCTGGGAACACGGAGGGCTACGTGCTCCACGTGAGCACAGTTATGAGTCCACTGTGACAGCTGGGCACAC
>NW_004443964.1:401096-411948 GCF_000243295.1 Trichechus manatus latirostris
GGGCACACAGAGGGCCACGTGCTCCACGTGAGCACGGGAATGAGTCCACTGTGACAGTCAGGCACACAGAGGGCCATGTGCTCCAGGTGCTCCGATGGTGGTACTGTGGAGAATGCCCTGCTGACATGCGTGTTTGTGTCCCATGGATGCACCTGCTTCTCAATAAGTGAGACACCTTCCAAGGGACCTGGAAGAACGGGTGACGCTAAAGACACAGATAAAGCTACTCACGTTCCCTCCGGCCTGAGAGGACCGGATGCCACAAACACAAAGAGAAGGCAGCAGGGCGTGGCAGGGTCACGTCCTGTAGTGACACCTGAGGACAGACTCACTGAGGCTTCTCAGCACCAGGCATGTGCAAAGGCAGTCCCGAGGGGTATCGCGGGTCGAATCCTGAAGATGCTGCGGCTGGTGGCTCCGCCATCACCATGCCTGTTCGGACATGCCCTCTGCCATCTGTGGGCACCGGGCTGGCCACAGTGCTGGGCCTCTCCTGCATACCTGTCCTCCCCTGCCCTTCACCACCCACCTCAGGAGGTAGGTAGGAAGTACCTCCTGCTCTTTCCAAACCTGCTCTCAAAGCTGAGACTGGCCACGTCCACGAGGCTGAGGACTTTTCACTGGGAGCCCATGTTTTGATGAGGGGCAGCGGTCTGACAGCACCATCCAAGCCTGAGCTACGGGGGGCTCTGGGGCCACAGCCCTCCCTCCTGAGCACTGATTCCACAGAGGGACCCCCAGTGTTCCCCAGAGTTCCTTCAGGATCCCTAGGGCTCCCCAGAGTTCCCTCAGCAATGCCAGGGTTCCCTAGAGTTCCCTCAGCACCCCCCGGGACTCCCCAGGATCCCCCAGAACCCCCCAGAGTTCCCCACACCCCCTCCAGCACCCCCCCAGAGTTCCCCCAGGATCCCCCCTGGACTCTCCTAGGACTCCCCAGGACACTGGTCACCTTCTCTAAGCCACACTAGCATCCGCAGCCTCTCCAGATTTTATGTAACAACCTAATGGGGCCTGAGCCTCCCTCCCTTGCCTCCCTGGATCACCTGCTGCATAAGCCAGGGCTGCGCCAAGCAGGGCCGGATGTGCGAGCCCACGCTTGGCACGCACACGGGGAAGTTAAGACGAGACCCTGCGCAGCTCAGGTGGGCCACATTCACTGGCCTCCGAGAGAACCAGCTACTAGAGAGGGCAGAGGCTGTTTGACATCCAGACAACTGCCAGCCCCACCTCAGGACAGCAGAGGAACCTAAACACGCCCATCCCCGGACCTCCGAGGACACGCCTACGACAGCGCAGCCTGGTGCTGGGGGACGCCTGCCCACCTGCTGAAGGACTGCAGTGGGGGCACGTGGGGTCTGTCAAGGCACCCAGACGGTTGGAATTTTCTGCCACGGCTATAAACCCACCCACCGCTGCAGAGCATGTCCAAGAGCAGTCAGGCTAACTCCCTGCTAGAGAACAGTTTCTGAGCAGAAGAGAGCTGGCTGGCCACCCGCCTACCGTGCTAAAACAGAAACAGCACTAATGTTCCACAACCTGCTTAGAAAATAATCCCCAAGTACAAAATACAACCTTCTAGCCATGTACCCCTTTAATTTCTTCAATACTGGAGCCTGTACATGCAAACGTTCCTCACACACCTTAGCCCTCATAACAGCAGCGTTTCTCCAAACTGCACAGTGTATAAGGCCCCCTCCCCAGGGCTCCATTCCCTCAGGGACAGTGTGGGGGCCTCCAGCAGGAAGGCACTCTGCCCTGGACCTTTGCCTGGGGACCTCCCACACAACCACCGGGAAGCTCCACCAGAGAGCAGACTCTGGGTGCTGCCAGCAAAGGTGACGCAACCTGCTTTGCATAGAAGACGGACAGATGTAAAACAATGGCAACAGATCTATACTCACAGCACGAGGGGAGAGAGACTCGGGCCTTTCAGAAAGCTCTCCGTTTCAATTATCTCACCAGTCCCCGCTCCTTCCTACAACAAACCCTAACACTGATGCTCCAAACACAGCCGCCATGAAGCCAAAGGCAGGCAGGCCCTCGCTCGGATGGCGGTACCCGGTTTGCGGGGCATGGGTGGTACTCAGGAAGGCGTGAGCTCACGACCCCCACACCTTCAAAGAGAAACTTACCAAATCTTTGAGTTCATGACGCTGCAGCACCAATAGAACTTATTCCCAGTAAACTCGCCCTCCTACACCTCCACGGGGGGAGCCAGGCGGCGCGGGCCCAGGAGGCAGCAGCCTGGAGGGCAGCGGGGGAAACCGACTCAGCAGCAGCCACACGGCAGGCACAGATGGAGACCCGTGGGGCGGCCTTCTACGCATGCTGTGCTGACTGAGTCACCCCTCAGACTAGGGACCGCTGGCAGAGGCCCCCCGGCTCAGGGCTTGATCACAGGTGCCGGCTGGGTTCTGGGCAGGGTTCTGCCACCACCTGGGTGGGGTCTGCGGCACTCCCTGCACCTTCCTGAGGGGTTTTCATGAACGCTGCCAAACACTCGCAGTAACGACTCTCCACCAGCCCAACACACAAGCATCAGCGAGGCCACCCAGGGCCACGTCTCAGGTTCAGGGTTCATCACACCCCACCCCCAGGGCCACGTCTCGGGGTTCATCACGCTCCACTCCCCCAAGGCCACGTCTCTGATTCTGGGTTCAAGGTGACCTGCCCCCCAGAGCCATGTCTTCAATTGGGGTTCATCACACCCCACACCCGAGGGCCAAGTCTCTGACTCGAAGTTCATCACGCCCCACTTCCCAGCGCCATGTCTTTGATTCAGGGTTCATCGCACGGGCTCCCTCTACGGCCTCACTGTACACGTGGGAAGGCAGACACGGCCCAGCCTGCTCGGCAATGGCGTTCCTCACGCTTGTCATGCCTCTGCGCGCCCTCCACGCAGTGCACTAGGCGGAGCTCCTGCCGGCGTCGCCATGACAACAGAGCCCAGCTCTGGCACAGACTGAAGCAGGGCTGGGCGGGCAGCCCCTGACCCTGCGTGTCCCCACAGACGCACTTGACGAGCACTTTCCAAGCCCTTCTGCTGAGTTGGCTGCTCGGGTAGCATCACGAGCAGCTGTCACCTTGTCACACCAGCCACGGGCCAGCCAGCAGTGCCTGCAGCGATGCCACCGACTGCTCCGCTGGCCCCAGACGGCCACCACCTCTTGAATTTAAACAGCTCCGAGGGCAGCGGACGTCAGCCACACAAAGGCTAGCATGCAGCTCCTGGTGCACATCCTCCCCTGATGTCACTAACACCCCAGGGGGCAAGATTCTGAACCCCCATGTGGTGTCAGGTCCACGTCCCCACAGCCCAGGCACCGTGCACGGGCCCCCAGAAGCACTGAGAGAAGGAGCTGGGGCTCACAGCACCGCACGCTGGGCGTCACCCCAAACACGGTAGCTGAGATGGGAATGCGACCCCCATGTGGAGTGTGGGCTGAGCCTTGCGACAGATACCCCAGTGCACGTGGGTGCCACAGGCACAGGGCACACAGACCCACCACGGTGGCCCATATCATTCCAGCACGTTATCCCAGCTCTGCTGTCAGACCAGGCTGCCAGCTGCGGTGAGGCCCCCAGGTTCACGGTTTGTGCTAAAATCGTTTCTCATCAGCAATCCAATGAATAACTCTGCAAACTGAGCGCCTCGCAATCCCAAGGGATCAATGTCTCATGATCCCTGCATGACCCTCGTTTTATGAGACACGCAGTGGCCACTAGCCCCTTCACTATTGTTGGCCAGCAGCACCACGGGGACAGGGCCGGCCAGCACCATCCCTCTTCTGTCGCCAAGGCCACAAAGGAGAGGAAGGCAGTGAGCCTGGCCACTCCCGCTTCACCCTACCAACACGGCCCCAGGCGCACACAACGCCCACAGCTAATGACACAGTGGCCCAAGTGTAACAACTTGAAAGAAGCAAAAACAAGCGTTCAGAGAATTAAAGGCCTAAACAGGAAGTCGGGGACCAGTTCTGCCACTGACTCAGGGCGCAGCTCCCCAGCCGCAGTGCCCAGGCTGCTGCGGCCCCGAGACAGTGGCCCCGTGGGGCTCTAGAGCTCAGCACGGACATCTGAGAACTGCAGGCCCCTAGAGGACTCCTCTCCCTCCAGACCCTGCCTCGGGGAGGTGGGCAGCGCGTCCTTGTGACTGGCCACGACAAGCCTGCAGTACCCCATCTCCCCACTAGGGTCACTGCTACGACAGGTGGGTCCAGCCCGAGCGTCCAGGCCCTGCTCTGCCCCCACATGCACGGAATGACGGCGAGCCGCCCTTACCTCCTGGGTGCAAGGGCGAGTCCAGTCTACCCACTGAACAAGCTAAGACACTCCCTTCAGGTCCCAGCATTCCAGAACTCTCCCTGCCTCCCACTAGACACCCACAACAGTGTAGCGATTGCACAGACACAGGCTCCACCACCACGTCAGCACTCAGACCCCACGAGGCCCACCATCTGACCTGCGCTGCCCCAGCCCAGGGCACGTCTAGCCCGAGCGACAGCGTGTGCACCGCCATGCTGTTGTGGTCAGCGGGCTGCCCCTCTCGGGACATGCGCAAGGCTCCCTGAAAACCGCGGATCAGTTCCGGCGCTGCCTGGGGCAGCGGCGCCATATGGGGAGGTGGGGCAGGGCCCCGGTCCCAGACGCCAAGAGGGGCTGGCTCACAGCACAACTCAGAAGGCTCTGCGTCCCGTGCCCCACGCAGCTCTGCGCCACGTTCTCCACCTGGACCCACAGGTCCATCTGTGAGGCAGAGCCAGAGATGGTGGCAGAGCCAGCACAGATGCCCACGGAGCAGCCGCAGGCCAGACACCCTACCCCACCACTACTGTCTGCAGGGCCGCGAGAAGGGCCATACTCGTGATGGACCCTTCTGACACCAAAGTGCCCTCACAGCCTCTGAGCTCATCTTTAATCCAGAGGGTCAGGAAGTGTGGACACAGCGCAGAGACGAGGGGGCCACTCTCCCCCAGGCACATGCAAAGAGCGCACAGTCCTGCTTCCTCCCAGGGCCATGCCCACTACGAGGCAAGCAGCTCAGTGGAGTCATCAGGAGAAGCTGCAACACAGGACTTTCACAAGCAAGTCTGAAATTCAAGCGCGCTCAGGCTCCCCGGCTGCTCTGCTGGGAGCTCCCCAGTCAATGCGTCTGAGCGTCACCTCAAACACAGCATGGAGCTGGGACTGGCAGGAACACAGACGTCAACCAAACCAGGAAGGTGTGGAAACAGACTGAATAGGTAAAGAGCTTCTGCTCTAGAAGTTATTCCAGGTAGCAAGATTTTTCATTAAACCAGCACAAACGCATCAAAACTCTCTAAAAGAATAGAATAAACGATGTAGAAGATATGAGTTTCTGACCACATGCAATACGCTCTTCTACTGATCTAAACACAACCGTATCACCGCATGTTCACGGATGTCACCAACTTAACTCTGACCCAGCGTATGAATTTCAACTTCCAGAAACAACGAAGACAAAACCAAGCAGAGAGACTATATCACTTACAGGACCTCCATAGGTACATGAAGTAGAAATTCTAGAAGCCACACAACCTTGACATACTACACAGCTGAAAATTCTTTCACACAGAATCTCATTCCAATTAAGGAAGTATCAAATGTTGAAAAGCAAAAAAAATTAAAGACAACTTTTAAAACACCATATAGTATGTGTATAAACGTACATATATATACTCACACACACACATACACACCAAAAAGAAAATACTGTACACATTAAGAGAATGCTGAGATTTGCACGTCAGTAACAATGCAATAAGAAGTGGATTTTTTTAAAAAAAAAAAAAAAAAAAAAGCAAACCCCTTCCCTGCCCTACCTGACGATTCAGTCCTGAAGCCACCTGCAAGGTCAGCAGCCGCAGGCAGGGACATGGGGACCACGGTGGCCCATGTGGGGTGTCAGAGCCCAGGCAGGCGAGGAGGGGCCTGTGAGCAGGGGCCCATGAAGGCAATGGCCCAATGCAGGTGTCAGATGCAAAGCACGGGAGGTGTCCGCAGGGTGGGGGGGCGGTTAAAAATCAACACAACAAACAAACAAAAAACCCTGATTTAAACCTTCAAAAAGCTCAGATACTAGAGCTCAGATAATATTTTCAAATATTAAACATTGTAAGAAAACTCTATACGAAATATTTAAGTGAATAAAAATAAGACAGTTATCAGAAACGACCTGGTAAAGTTAGAGAACGTTTAAGTATACTTAACAATATACTTAAGAATGTTGTATATAAACCCCATGCATATAATATATAAATGTAACTACTGAAACTTAAACCACAGTATCTGCTTTGGCAAAGAATAAGACCCAGCAGCTGAGTGAATCTGGTGAACTAGAAGGAAGAGCTGACAAAATTACTGATAATGCAGTCCCAAGAGAAAAGGGAATGGAAACTATGAAAAGAAGAAACATGGAAGATAAAACGAGGGTAGCAAAGGCCTAATCCGAGTCCCAGAAGGAGAAAATATTCGTGAAGCAAGGAGAATTCTGAAGAATTAATGGCGGAGAATTTTCCATAATGAAAGAAATATAAAAAGATCCAGGTACACAAACCACAACCACATATAGCGAAATAAATAAAAAGAAATCCACACCAAAACACATCACAGTGAGACCGCAAAACACCACACACACAGAGAAATCCCTAAAAGCAGCCCTAGAGAAAAGGCAGACCACCTACAGGAACAACACTGAGACTGGTGGCCAATTTATCACCAGCAACAATGGAAGCTGGACAAGAAGCGGGAGCAGTGCTGTAAGAAAACTACCTTCAATCTAGAATGGTGTACCAATTAAACTGTTTTTCAAGAAAGAGGGCTACACATCACACGAATAGATATATGCACACCCATGTTCACTGAAGCACTGTTCACAATAGCAAAAAGATGGAAACAACCTAGGTACCCATCAACGGATGAACGGATAAACAAATTATGGTATATCCATACAATGAATACTACTCAAGGATAAAGAACAACGATGAAGCCGTGAAACGTAACAGGGAGGAAGCTGGAGGGCATTATGCTGAGTGAACTTAGTTAGTCACAGAAGGACAGATATTGTCTAAGACCACTATTATAAGAACTCAAGAAAAGGTTTAAACACAGAAGACAACATTCTTTGATGGTTACCAGGGTGGGGAGGAAGGGTGAGGGTTATTCACTAACTAGATAGTAAATAAGTATTATTATAAGTGAAGGGAAGGACAGCACACACTACAGGGGAAGTCAGCACAACTGGACTAAACCAAAGCAGAGAAGTTTCCTGAATACAGTCAAACACTCTGAGGGACAGAGTAGCAGGGGTAGGGATCTGGGGACCATGGTTTCAGGGGACATGTAGGTCAACTGGCATAACAAAGCTTGTTAAGAAAATGTTCTGCATCCTACTTCGGTGAATGGCATCTGGGGTCTTAAAAGCTGGCAAGCGGCCATCTAAGATGCATCAATTGGTCCCAACCACCTGTGGAGGAGTGTACTGTCACAGTATGGGGAGAGTAATTAGGGTCACATAACAATGTATGCATAAATTTTTGTATGGGAGACTAACTTGAAATGTAAACTTCATTTAAACTACAACAATAAACCAAAATAAAGAAAGAGGGCTACAAAGAAATTTTCAGACAAACTATAACTAGAAAGTTTGCTACTCACACACCTTTATTGAAGGAACTTCTAATTATCCCAAAGGGGAGAGATGAGATACAAAAAAAGAATGGTAAGCAAAAGAAATCTTGTGATTATGTATAGGAAAGTCTAAACAAACACCATCTTTAAAAAAATAATAATGTGCCCTGGTGGTACAATGGTTCAAAGCTTGGCTGCTAACCGAAAGGTCAGCAGTTCGAATGCACCAGTCACTCCTTGGAAACCCTGTAGGGCAGTTTTACTCTGTCCTATAGGGTCACTATGAGTCAGAACTGGCTCCACGGCATGTAACAACAGCAACGACAATACTAAACAAAAAGAGAGAACTAAAAACACGACAATAACAAGTACCGTATTTTTACACAAATAACACACGTGTTTTTTGTGGGTTTTTTTGGCCAACTGCACCCCCCCACCCCTTCATGAGGTATTTCAGTAAGCACGCTACGCTATTTTTTTCTACTGTTGCTCACGTAAATACCTTGCGGGGGGAGGGTGCAGTTGGCAGAAAACACGTAACACACACGTTACGCATAAAAATACGGTATGTCAGGTGGAGGGTGATCATACACTACGGATTACAAAGGTGGGTTAGGAAACTAACTTTTGACTTTAAGGTAAGTATTCATGATAAAAGTCTAAAGATCACCATTAAAGAAGAGAAACCGAGTATATAATTTCTAAACCAATAAAGAGGGAAAATACGAAATCAAAGTGAAAACTTTAATTTTTCTTAAAAAGGCAAGAAAAATGATGTTTTTTAAAGCACAGAAAAAGCCCTATAAATAGAAAGCACAAAGAAGGACACTAGACCCAAATCCAAATCTGTCTGTATTTGAATGTAAATGGACTGAACACCAGTTACAAACAGAATGGATTTTAAAGTTGACATACGTCTAAAACGGAGAAGCATACAAAAAGATACACTGAGGAAATACTTACCCAAAGAAAGCTGAGGCAGCTGCATTAACATTAGACAAAAACAAAGTTTATCGGTAATAACCCTTTTTTGTCTTAAACAGGCACTTTGTATCACCATCAACATCACTGCTAACACTTGTTTTACTACATGCCAAACACTGTTCAGAAGTCTTCATATATGTTAGTTCCTTTAATCTTAAAAGCAACCCTATGTTCTACTCCTAGGTATATACCAAGAGAAATGAAAACCTATGTCTACACAGAAACACGTACACAGATATTCATAGCAGCATTACTCATAATAGCCAAAAAGCAGAAACAACCCAAATGTCCCTCAACAGATGAATGGATAAACAAAAATAATACAATGGAATATTATTCAGCTATAAAGAAAAATGGAGTACTGATACACGATACAACATGGATGAACCTGGAAAATATGCTACGTGAAAGAAGCCGGTCAAAAAGGACCACATGATTCCATACGCATAACACATCCAGAACAGGCAAATCTACATACACAGAAACTAGCTTAGTGGCTGCCAGGGGCAGAACGATGGAGGATTGGGGGTGATGACTAAGGGGTGTGACGCTTCTTTGTGGAGTGATGAAAATGTTCTAAAACTGACCGTGAGGATGATCGCACAACTCTGAGACTATACTAAAAGCCAACGAATTACACATTTTAAGTGGGTTGACTGTATGGTATGATAAGGATACTTGAGTATAGATAAGTTACCTTTCTACTTCTAATTGGGTCAATTTTGATAAAAAAATTTTTTCTAGAAATTTGTCTATTCTGTCTGAACTAGCAAATGCATTGGCAAAGGATATTCTTAACATTCTTAACAGGTCTCCAAGGGACCTATCTTATAGCCCTTAAGTGTTTAACACTGTTTAGTTACGTTTGGTCTCTTTTCTAACAAGAAGTGTTGCCAGGTTTTCAATTTTGTTAGCCTTTCCAAAGACCCAACTTTTGGGTCTGCCTGTCCCTTTTTGGATCTTTGTTTTTTATCTCATTAATTTCTAACATCACACCATTGTCTTCTTCCTACTTCTTCCACTGTAGTTTGAGCCCTTCATCTCTGTTACAGGCTTTTAAAGCAGGGGTCGCAGAATTTTCTGTAAAGAGCCAGACAGTAAATATTTCCGGCTTTGTGGCCACATGCAATCTCTGTCACAAAGTCTTCTTTGTTTTTTTGCAATGCTTTAAAGATGTAAAACCATTCCTGGTCTGCAGGCCGTACAAGAAAAAATCAGGGCCAGACTGGGCTCACAGGCCTCATCTTGACAACTCCTGCTGTGAGGCTTTACCTTTCCCTTGAGGCACCTGCTAGCTATATCCCAAGTTTGAATACGTGATAATTCTGTTTTCTATTTTATATTTTCATTTTAAGGTTTCTATTGGGATTTCTCCTTTGACTCGTGTCATTTAGAAATCCATGTTTTCAAACTAAAAATTTGTGTCTTATGTTTTTCTGTAGCTGATTTTTAATTTCATTGCTTCATGGTCAGAAATTTCTTGAGACTTGTTTTATGGCCTACTGAACATTCACGATTTGCAAATGTTCCTTGTGTGTCTAAGAACATGCTCCTGCAATTGCTGGCTGCAGGGCTCCGTAAATCCCAGAATCTAGCTTGCTACTTCTGTTACTCAAACCATACAGTGTGGTCAGTCTAGTTATGCTGGGATGGAGAAGTATCTCCACCACTTTGGCTTCTACTTGACCATCCATGAGTGAGAGAGGCGTTTTGTAATCTCAGGAGAAAAACACACCTGTCCAGGTATCTCCAGTCCTATCAATTTTTGCTTTGCAGAGCCTTATCCAATCCCGTAGGTACCATACTGGGGTTACCACGCGACACAGCGGAGCTAGTGTGACCATGGGAGCCACGTTAGCCGTCTATGCCCAGCCATTCCCTCTGCCTCTGTGGCCAACCTCATGTTGGCAGGAACTGGGCATGGAGAATGGTGTGCAAGGACAAGCTGGAGCCCATGAGGACACGCTGCCACCATCGGAGGACCTGGTTTAGCCTATACCTGCCCTGCCCCGCCACCCAGCGTCCGGCCCTGATGGTGCAGGCGAGGCGCAGAGGAGCTGCCCACAGACCACGAGGAGGTACAGTAAGGGATGGAGAAGGTGTGGGCCCGGCTGCCACCCCATGCCAACACAGTGGTCAACAGACCACCACCAATGTGCCAAGCTATGAAGGACCCAGCTCCAGCCCCCGCCCCAGCCCCCGCCCCAGCCCCAGCCCC
>NW_004443964.1:412171-429727 GCF_000243295.1 Trichechus manatus latirostris
TGCTTGTCTTCCGCCTCCCTCATCTTGCCCAGCCACCCCCAGACCCGCCCTCAGACCCACTGGGGAAGGCGATTCTGGCCAGGAGCCCAGTTTTGCTAAGCTGCCACCAGCAAAGCCACCACGGCACTGTGGCCCTGTCCTGGGAAGCAACCCTCAAGCCACCACAGTGCACAGACTGAGCCAAGATGGCTGAGGAGCATGCCAAGCGGGCACGGGAAAGCCCCTGTGCTTCTCCTGCAAACCCACAGTCCCTGGAGTCAGGTTATCGTGAGGACTTGTATATGTGTCTAAGTGCTAAGAACAATGCCCCGCACAGAGCTAAGTGCTCCATGAAGATTAATTCTCATATGAATTGTTGCTACTCCCGTTAACTGCTGGCACACACAACTACAGAGTACCTGGGACCCATGCAGTCCTATCAGCCAAGAGATGGGCTTTAACCCGTGAGGTGCCCGGGCCCACTGGGAACCCTGTATACCTCCAGGACCACTGAAGGGGCTCCAGATGAGAAAGGGACTAAGACATTCTGCCCACCAGCTCAGTCTGCCAACAAGGAAGCATGTCTCTTCCCAGGGCTCTGGAAGAAAGACGAAAGGTTCCCATGGGAAATCAAAGTCCGTGCACAGGTTTGGGGTCCAATTCGCATCACCCTTGGAGCTGAGAAATGAGCGGGAAGCCCAGGGAGGACAGTACACCCTGGGAGCCCCAGAAAAGCAGCATAAAACTGCTTGTATGACACTTTCACGGGGTGCACGGTGCCTGGTAAAGCTCTCCTCTACTGAAAACGAGCTCACAAATCTTAAACAACAGGAGAAAAGTATACACACGGAGAGAGTTTGTAAATGCAATAGACAGATGAGAAGCCCAGGAATCTAATGTAATTAGAACACCCCAAGAGACATGAAGACGCACACCTGGAACTGTCAGATAAAAAAGAGGCAATGGAAACCATAACATCTGAAAAAGAACCAAAACAAACTTCTAGTAATAAAAAAAAATAAGATATTCACTGCAATGGAATTAAAATTCATTGGATTCTTCACAGCCAGAGAAATCCACAGCTTCAGGAACAGGCTCAGGAAATTACCCTGAATAAAGCAGAGAAAGGAAAAAAAAAATACAAAATAGGGAAAAGCAGCTAAGAGTCACAGTGGGCAGCATTAGGAGGAACTCAGATCCATCTAAAGAAGTTACAGAAATCACTCCCTCATCCTTTACCTGTCTTTTGTCTGTTCACGTATACTTTACTGTTGCTACCTTTTTCAACGGTGTTATCGGAAGCATGAGAAAAAAGAAGAGGAAAAAATAAATCTGTGGCAGAATTTTAAGAACTGTTTCTTGACCTTGTTTAACTAAATAATTGGTAAATATGGCTGTGAACCGAATCAGAGGTCTACATGTAAAAGTGCATTTGCAATAATAAGTTCAATAAACGGGGGTAAAGAGCCACATGACTGGAAATCATACAGCCTGAGTCTGAAGAGAGACAGAGAATTCTGAAAAACAAGAACTTTTATTGCTGGAGTGGGGAGAGGATACGAGGGGGTGAAAACTGTGGGAATCCTGAAAACTTGGCCCAAGCTCACCAGCCTGAATAGCGTTTGAATTTCCCAATGAAAGACACAACACGCCTCTAGCTCAGGGTTTCAAGTTTCACTTTAGACCCGAATGTCACAGAGCCGATGGCACTGGGAGAGGGCGAGCGAGCACGGATAAGGACGCCTCTCAGAACTGGTTCTCCAGTCCGGCCTGAACAGCCAGAACAAAGAGGCCTTTCAGCTGTCCTGACTTCCTCTCAGTGCGGCTGTGCAGCCGGAGGAATCCCATTCCCTCACATTCCTGGGGAGAGGCGTTGGGGGAGGAGCCCTGGGAACAGTGCGCCGGCACAAAAGCTGCCCACGGGCCACACACGCCCAGAAACTCGCTGGTGGCTGCGCCTCAGAGCCTCCCGGACGCCCGCTACCCCAGGCCCAGCCGGGTACTGCTCTTCCCGCTGGCCAGATACAGGGGGCAGTTCTCCGCAGAAACTGGAACTCACACCCTCCAGAACACACTAATTCACCCTGGCTTCCTAAAAATCCAAATACAGGTATGCATCATTTAACGTCCATATTACGGTTCTGTGAAACATGACACTCTGTGAACACCGTATTATCACATACAAGCAGTCCTCATACGATCTGTGGTTAAATCCCCGTGAAGCCTAATATATTAAAACCCTATGGGAGCCCGCCGGACAAACCCCGAGAGCTGTATCCACTGGATACAGGAGACCTGCCTTGCCAGGTGGAACAGCTAGGCTGGGCAGGGGCTGCGCCGGCAGCTGGATCAGGACTTTGTGCACATCCGGGTGCAGGGCAGGGAGGAGGCACACGGGGGATATGGAGAGGTGGCCACGGGGACCGGGCGTGTGGGTGCCGGAAGCGCGGCTGGCGGTGGCAGCCCTATTGATGCGGCCGCTTCCTGATGATGTGCAGCCCCCGTTGCCCAGAACAGGGAGCCCACAAGCACCCGGGCCCGGCCAGCGCTGCCAGTACCTGCAGCAGGAGCTCTGGAGCCGCAGCAGGGGCTCTGGAGCCGCAGCAGGCACTAGAATTTAAGAAATGCCATTCAATCTCGGCCTTCAAGCTCCGAGCAGAGCCCTCCATCAGCTCATCAATGGGAAAGAAGTTTCCGACAATAAACTTCCCCTTTCCTCACACACACTGGTCCTGCCTCACCAGGACGGCCACACTGACTTCCTCTCACTCCCTGTGTGATTCAAACACCTGGCAAAACAGAAGCCCACCGTGTTCATACTTTATTAGAAACCCACAGTGCTCACACTTAAAATAGAAACCCACAGTGCTCACACTTAAAACAGAAACCCACAGTGCTCACACTTAAAATAGAAACGCACAGTGCTCAGGCTTAAAAAGGGGTGAGACACCAAGCTCCCACCCACAGAGGAGTGGAGGCCGGGGGTTACCAAGGAGGGGCAGGGAGACAGGAGTACCAGTGGGGGAGCCGGGGGGCCCACGCGGGAGAAGACCAGGGGTACCCAGGAGGGTTGGGGGTACAGGGGGCCCGGGATGCCCTGGTCACGACTCGAGAAGACAAGGCGTCCAGGCCAAGGCTGGCGGCTCTGAGCAGTGAGCAACAGGGTCTGGAGCCCTACACCAGCAGAAGCGCCTGCCAGAACACAGCCCCTACACCAGCCGAAGCGCTTGCCGGAACCCAGGCCAGGAAGGCCCAGGCCCACCCAGAACAGGGCCTCCTTGTCTACAGTGAGAACTCACTTCATGCCGAGACCCCAGTGGGGCTCAGCGGACACCGCGGGCTAGGAGCAGGGCCCGGTCCAGCAGGGGGCGCCTCACCGGAGCTGGGACTCTCGGGAAAGGATGAGGACCAGGAGGAAGGGAGAGTGGGAACAACAGAGCCCAAGGGAAAGGGGCGCTGAGGTGCTAAGTAGGGGAAGGAGGAGGCAGCCACCCCAGCCACCCTGACCAGACCTCGGGCGACCTCAGAGGACAGCATCAAGTGCCCTGGGCCTTCCCTCATGAAGGAATCCCACTGGGATGGCCTACAGTCCAGAAAATCTGGGAGCACACTTTCAATGGGAAGAGGAGAGAGCGTGCACATCTGCAGATGTGAGGAGGTGGCTTCAGAGGCGGCATTCAGTGTGAGGGAGGGGGGCCCAGGGCCTGGTGGGCTGGCACCAGAGTAGTACTCTAGCCTGTGGGTTCTAAGGCCCAGACCGCGTCCTCCGGGTGCACACCCTGATGCGCTGCAGCACTAGGGCAGGGTGGCAGCAGGACTTGCCCGAGTCACAGCAGAGGGGCAAAGCAGGGCGGCTGGGCTGGCCCTCTGCAGGACGTCACCACTCCCCACCAACCAGGGCCTGCGCAGCACGTGGGGGGCCAGGCTGGCCCTCTGCAGGACGTCACCACTCCCCACCAACCAGGGCCTGCGCAGCACGTGGGGGGCCGGGCTGGCCCTCTGCAGGACGTCACCACTCCCCACCAACCAGGGCCTGCGCAGCACGTGGGGGGCCGGGCTGGCCCTCTGCAGGACGTCACCAGCTCCCTACCAACTAGGGCCTGCACAGCATGTGGGGCGGAGGGCGGCGCCCACCGCGGTGCTCTGACACCCAACCTCACAGAGCCCGTCACCCCAGCACCCAGGCCCTCAGAGGCCCCACACTGCCAGAGCCCCACCACCAGCCCCTGCCAAGGCCGGGCACATCGGTCCAGCAGTTGATCCCCCCGCTGCCATCAGCATCTGGCAGGGAGGCCTTGTCCTACCTATGAAACACATCTGGAATCCGCTCCAGCGCCATAGGCTGGGTGACCTCAGCCATGTTACTTACCTTCTCTGTGCTTGTCTGGTCCTCTGCCAAATGGCCCGTCCCAGCGCCTATTTCACGGAGTTGTTGTAACAATTAAACGAACAGGCACAAGTCATGCACTCAGCTCGGTGCCTCGCATGGTAAACGCGCAATGAACACCCGCTGCCGTCACAACCGCTGTCCCCAAAGATGTGTCACCTTTGTGGTGAGAGCCTGAGTCACAGACTTCCGGGTCATGTGCAGGACGGAATCCCACCAAAATCACCAGAAACGGGGCGTCTTTTCCCTTGAGGCATAAGCTCCAGGGTCAAAGAGGACGGGGCCGCGTGCTCAGGCCAGTCACAGCCAAGCATGGGATGAGGCTCAAGGGCATGAGGCCTGGCCCCAGCGAGAACAGCAGACTCGACTCACAGGACAGGCCCACGAGGCGCAGAGCTGTGGCCCCGGTGACCCTGGAAGTGCGGGCAGAGGGCAGACCTCGAACAAGGAACGCTGTTGGAAGCTACCAGAGAACAGGTTCCCGAAGGCCCTCCACTGACGGCGCTGCAGCCGACAGCCCTGCCTCTGTAGCAGGTCAGTCCTGGGGGGTGAGGCAGGAAGGCAGGGGTCGCACCAAAGGTGGAGAAACAGAGACTGGGAGTGCAGGGAGTACACCCTTCCCCCCAAAACACAATCATTAAAATCCTCAGAGATACCAAAGACGCTATCAAAACCAGCAAACAACAAGGTACTAACATCAGGGCACTCAGAGAACAGAGAAATTGTGGGCACCCAGAGTTCTAACAGCAGAAATGAAACGCTGAACAGAAGGACTGGAAGACAAAGGTCAGGAAACTAGGAATCCTGAAGGTGAAGAGAAGCACCTACAGGTGGAAAACCTGCATCAAAGAATCAAGACTCAGCATACACAGAAAACTCTAGGACAGGTAAACCCATCCTCAGTCTGAGGCAGGAAGAGTCAGGAAGGGGCCTGAGCAAACGTTCTGTGTCTTGGGGTCTGGATCACACAGGGGACTGCATTTGTCAGACTCATTAAATGGTACTCTTCAGATATGAACCTTCTGTTGAATGTAAATTTTACCTTCAACGTAAAAAAAGAACTGTAAACAAAAAATTGAACTCTAGTTAACACTATTCCTGCTGAAGTGTTTAGGGGGAAAGTGCAGTGATGTCTGCAACTTACTTCGAAACGCAACAAAACAGATGAGACAGACTGATGGCTAACGGAAGGAACCATGAAGAGCAACAGAGAGCACACAGCAAATACAGCACATACTATTCGCAGAACCCAGGCGGTGGGTACACGTGCATTCACTGCGTAATTCTTAAAACTGTCCCGTGTGTTTGCAATTTTTCATAGTAAACTGTTGGGAGGAAAGAATCGGGAGTCAGAACAGCATCAACCTTTCAACAGCAGACTGGACGCTAGATGCAACTAGAACTCTTTCAAACTTCTGAAGGTGAAAGATTTCTGGGCTAGAATTCTATACTCAGCCAAACTATCTACCATCAGGTAGATGAGTAGAATAAAGGCATTTTCCATCATTCCAACTGGCATCTCTGGCACTCTTAGGAACCTACAAAAGCGATGTGCTGCATACCACAGTAAAGCAGTAGCCCAAGAGAGAAGACTACACGGATCCAGGAAGCAGGGTTCCCAGCACAGTTAAGAGGTAGAAACAGTCCCCAGGACAACGGGGAAAGCAAGTGTGGGGGTAGAGGGAGCCAAACACAGAGAGCTAAACTTCCATTTCCCATGAAGAGAAGTCCACAGACAACGCCTGAAGTGGAGGTGGGGAGGTGGGAATCAGAACTAGCAGTAGATTGGTATTACTTGGAGTTAAGGAGATAAACACCAAAAACTCAGCTACAAAAAGATGACGGTGCTGGCTTCTTGGCAGAGGGAATGGAAATGGCGGGAAGGGACATCTGACACTCTCCCCATCAAGAGGTGGAGTCTAAGTAAGCTTCCATTTTGCTCTCTCAGAGCCCTGAGCTGTCACTATGGCCGACCACCGGCCACTGCCCTGGAGAGACCTCTGAAGTGAGACTAAATGAGGAGGGGTCAGCTGCGCCCACCAAGGCAGGAGGCCTGTGAGTGCAGCCATCCCTGTCCCTCCAGACCAGCACAACGGCCAGCTTAGCACCACTGAGTGGCCTATCAACACCCATGGAATGGAAGAATCACCCAGCTGAGCCCTGCCCAAATTCCTGACCCACAAAGATATAATAGAACAGTTATTGTTTTAAGCATTTTGGGGTAGTTTGTAACACGGCAGCAAGGGGCTGCTATGTTTGTAACAAGCCTTACAGAACTCCTTTCGACTCTTTAAATTTTAAAAGATGTAAAACTTGGAAAGAAGTAACTAAAATTTCTTTAAAGAATGAGGTCTAAAGGAAAAGCCAAGTGAAATCGTAATCCTCAAATAAGGAAGCAAACCACTCTGGCCTGGCAGGCCTGTTCCTGCACCCCAGAGCCAGGGCCACTGTTGGGCGGCTCTGACGGGCAGACAGAGGACTCACACAAGCTCACACCCTCTTCTGTCTGTGTCACCAAACCCACACCACAGTCCATCCCCACTAAAGAGAGAGTCACAGAGCAAAAAAGGCAAGCAGTCTACAGGGAGAGGGCATTGAACTAACAGGTTCAAAAATTAAGTGTCTTAGTTATTTTTTAAAAGGGGGGTAGACAGTGTGAGGTCGGGAAGAATCCATTTCCCACGGCTGCCGCCGCCGTGCACGGCCGCGGGCCAGTGGCTGTTCGGGGCATGCTTTGGCAGGTTCCTGCACGCAGCCGGGAAGACTTCCATCCGCCTGGCTCTCGAGGACCCCGGACCAAGGCTCATGCAGCAGCAGAGGGCAAGGAGTGGGCAGTGTAAGAGGGAGAAGGTCCCGTAGCCACTTCCTGCTGGGAAGTGAGCAGTCCTGGCTGCTCTGCGGCAGTGCACGAAAGAACCAATCTAGACATTTACCTGCAGCTACACTACACACACGCTCCAGTGTCTAGAAGCTTCGCACAGATGTCTTTATTATACCATCAACTACTAATCTCAGCACAGTGGGAATTCATGTTCAGTGTGAACACACCTAGCCCCCCGGAGCCTCCACGCTCTGGGCAGCGCTGGGATGGCGTTCAGGAGCCGCAGCTTTGCTCCCGGCGTGGAGAGCAGGCTGAGGTAATGTTGAGCTGGAACGGCACCACGGTGCAAACACACGAACCCTAGCTGCGGGCAGGAATAATATCAGGTGCATCTCTACGCCCCGAGGGCTCAACTCCTACACTTAAATCCCTCCCACTGGAAGAGCCAGCTCCAGTTTCACCTGCAGTCAGTGAGAACAGGTCCTGCTTCTCCCCGGGCACTGTCAGCGCCCGGCCAGGCGGCCAACAGCCATCAGGCCCTCTGCACTTCCCCAGGCTGGTAAGTACCTGTGCTTCTCTTCACATTCCAGCTTTCTCTCAAAATGACTTTCAGGTGTATCGTTAAGGGTCTGGTGGAGGGCACCTGCCAGGTGTCTGCTCCGCTCTCTTTCTAAGGATTACTCAGGACCCAGCAGGTGCACTGCTGGGAGGGAAGCCACTAGTACAGAGTTTTAATGAGACTTATGCTTTTATTTCTAAGAACATGGGAAAGTTTACTTAGAAATCAAGTCCCCCTTTCTTCCTTAAAAGTAATAAAATTTAAAACCTTAAGACAAATTTAGATTACTGCTTACCTGTTCCTTACCTTAAAAATAAACTACAATAAATTTCAACATAAAAAAAGGATCATATACGTACATGGAGACAGATGTGTATGATTAAGAGAGTTGCCACTGGTTTTAATTTCTAGTTTCTTTAATTTTAAAAACTTTTAAAGTTTAAAATAAGAACTATTTTGATATAAGTTTAGGAAAACAAAGCTTAGCCAAAGAGGATCTTTCTGTAAACAAAAGGTTTTTCGTTTTCCTTTTATGAACTTGCTCGTATCTATATGAGAACAATTATTGATCAAATCACTGGCCAAATCTGACCAAAATCAGACTTCATTTAAGTAAGATGCGTCTACATTTGTTGGAATAATTTTTATTTTGCATTAACAAAGTCCTTCCAATGCACTAGACTGATTCTTTTAAGGATCAAGGAGGCACGTATGCTGAGCTCATAAGCACGGGTTTATGCCACCGAAAACTTTAATGCTACGTGAACCTGGGGCTGAGAACCCCTGATCATAACATGTGGTCTCCTGCAGAAATTAAGGAGAGCCACGGCATGTTTTTCTGGATCCATTCTTCCAAACTGTGTTCCAGAAAACTACATTTTTCCTTAGGTGATGGCTGTCCTGAAGTTCATCCCTCATTTTAAAGAACCGAAAGTCTGAGAGGGAGTGGCGGTTAATCACTGGAAAAGCTCAATTGGAATAAAACTCACAAATCTTGTTCTTGCAACAGCCGTGGGGTTGGCGACAGTGGCGTGTCCTTGAGTTGCGCAATCAGGCCACATCACAATCTTTTAATTAGAGCACGCCCTGCACAGCACTATGCCCAGCGAGGCTCCCTGCCAGACAGCTGGACACCTCCGAGGAGTGTTGCAGCTCACAGGTGAGACAGGGCAGCAGGGTTGCTCAGCCTGTCACAGCCCTGTCCTATAAAGTTAAGCTATAGTTACCTCACTGTGCCCTATCAAGATTCTTTTAAAAAAAAACTCTTTCGCTCAAAGTTCAAACTCCTTAGGAACTTGTTAAGCCTGCCAGCCGCTCACTAGTACCGTAAGGACTGGCAGCTCCATGAACTGTCCACACTTAGGAGCTATTGAGAGTTGCTGTGCTCACAGTTCAGTGCTTCAGACACAAGACAAACAGAGCCCGTGGCCAACCGAAACCGCGGGCTGCAGAGCCTGTGGGCAGTTACGCAAAGAGGTCCGGCCGAGCCCACGCAGGACAGGCACCAGGGGGGACGCCCACCACAACTGTCCTCGCAGGTAAAGTCGGTCAGGGGTGTTTACCGCATGTGAGAAGTCGGATGTGGCAGGGTGGCCTGTGGACGCCCACACCAGGCCGGGGCATGTTCAGGCCAGTGCAGCTCCACGGCCTTCAGGGTGCACGTCACACACCGGGCTGTGCCTTCATTTTACAACCATCCAGGATGGCTCTGAGGGATCTCATGCCGGCCCTCCCGTCATACGGGGGGACCATGTGGGAACAGGGAGTGGCAGTGCCCTCACTGCCCCAGGGCCGGGCGTACGGGGACGGGCACTGCCCACTGCCCCAGGGCCAGGCATACGGGGACGTGCAGAGGCAGACACAGGCCCCCAACTGGAGTGGGGTGGGATGGAAGCCATTCGGTCACAGACACCTCCTTCCAGGATTACACTAGCTCTGGTTTAAAGCTCACCAACACTGCTGTTCCCCAAACGGACGTGAATAATTAAAGGGGCTCACTTCACTGGCATCTCGGCCCTGCTCTCCACACATAACTAAAATCTGCATGACCAGGAGAAGGACCTGTGAAAACACCCCTCTTAGCACCCTGGGAAAAACTTCACCCCTGGATGCAAATTCAAATTTAGGATAAACAGTTAAACCTCTGGATTATGGTTCTGGCAACAATATCCTTTTTTCAGAATATTTACCCCCAGCAGCTGCAGGAAAGGACAAAGTTAAGCAGGTCTAAACCAACCAGGCAGAGGCTGCGGTCACTCGGGACAGGACGGGCCCGCGGCCAGGGTCGCTGCGTAAACCTCGAAAGAAGCTCACAAAAGCCTCCCTCACCCACTTCTCTCTTACACCACTGCCCTTCTGTGACCGCAGGAGCAACACCCGCCTCACGCGAGTCCCAGGCAGCCGTGCTTCCTTTTAACAAGCCAGCAAGCCTGAGTGGTCCGTTTATCCAAAGTCCCAGCCACTGATGTGCTGTCGCTACAGGCTCTCCTCTAAACACTGAGCCGGGAACGCTCTCCCGGCCAGAAAAACACCACCAGGAAGCCACTGCTGCTTTCTCCTTAAACACGTTTACCGCTCTTGTAAGTCAACCAGCCAGAGAGCAAACGGAGGGCAGTTCAGACGAAAACTCTAGACACAGCAGCACTTGGTTTTAAAGAGCACATGTTAATCTAAACACAATTAATTATTCTTTATGGCAGCACTATGACAGCTTACATAGAACTTGCCTCCTGTAAAAGCTTCGGAAAAAAATTAACAAATTTAAGTTTGTTCGTTTTGCCTGAAAGTATCAGCAACACAAATACCGCTTCCTCTAAAGCAAACACTGTTAATTTCCTTACACCTGGAGGAAAAGTGCTGGCTAATCTGCGCCCTCGGGTTTTGGGAGCCAGGGGGAGCTTATTCGCTTTCACGCTTGGTATCGTAGATTCTGGATTCCCGACTGATAAACGTTTTGCAACTGTCATCATTTTGATCATGATGCTTCTAGCCAGTGATGAAATCATCAGCTTTCAGATCTCTGCCATGACAGATCCTATACAATCATGGGAACCTGACTCGCAGAGGTTCTCACGCCCGCAGAGCCGGTGCGGAATGGGGCATGCTGGCACATGCCTGCGCCTTACCGAGCCAGCCAGCGCTCGGGGAGAGCGCCCCGGCCCCCTGCTTCCTCAAGGGAGGTGAGGAGCGTGCTCGTATCACTGGGGCACACCTGCCCAACCCCCAGCCCAGGGCTGAGCGCATAAACAATTATTTCACGTTTCTGCTTTTAACAAGAGAGGAAATAAGACGCATAGCGTTATGACATGTGTGATGTGCTTGCTTTGACACACGCCTTGCAGCTCTCACAGCAGTGTTGGGGAGGAGGGCACAGGACCCCAGGCTGCAGGGTGCAGCAGGGAGGGAGAAGGCATGGCCTAATTACTAGGTCAAGAGCCAGGGCACCGTGACACTCCCCGGTGGCAGCACTGGGCAGGCTGAGGCTCCTCCTCGACACCCTGTGGATCGGACCAGCGTCAGACGGTAACAGGGCAATGGAGATCTTATTTCTGTCCAAATCCCAGGCTTTCTTCTCACTCTTACACAGAAAGTCTCACGGAGACGTAAGGCCCCAGGCGCCGGCAAAGCCTCTCTCTGCCCAAACCACTCGCTGGTTAATGACGAGGTCTCAGAAAGCACTGGGTGATAAATAAGACACCAACAGAGGCAGTCTGGGGGAGGGAGGACATTGTTCTTTGCGTTTTTAAGAAATATGAATAAACAAGTAGAGAAACCAGTTTGCTGAGAACAAAATCAGATAGCTTTCTTAGACTGTGAGGCATCGGAAATAAAAATGAAAACTCCCACCTCCCGGCGGGCACCCCTCCTCAACCAGCCGGCCCTCGCTTCCAGCAGGTGCACACGGGGATGGTGGGGAGACGCATTCCGAGCGGCTACCTCTTTGTGAAAACAAGGCTCTGAAACTCCTCGCACGTATTTCTCCTTTTTAAAATGCTGCTTTCCAGTGAAGATTTTTTTAACCACTCGTATGTTTAGCACACAACACACACACACCCTGGTGGCATAGTGGTTAAGAGCCACGGCTGCTAACCAAAAGGTCAGCACTTTGAATCCACCAGCCGCTCTTTGGAAATCGTATGGGGCAGCTCTACTCTGTCCTACAGGGTCGCTGTGAGTCAGAATCGACTCAACGGCAACAGGTTTTTTTGGTGTTTAGAAGAGGATTCCCTGGGTGGTACAAATGGTTAAGTGCTCAACTGCTAACCAAAAAAAGGTTGGCGGTTCAAATCTGCCCAGAGGTGCCTCAGAAGAAAGGCCTGGCAATCTGCTTCCTAAAAGTCACAGCGTAGGAAACCCTATGGAGTAGTTCGACTTCACACACATGGGGGCTCCATGAGTCAGAATCAACTCGACAGCAACTAACACCACCACCACCAAATGTTTAGAAGGCAGTGTTTTATGTCTAAAATCTCACAAAGTCTCATTATTTAAAGCAAAATTGTAGCTGAACAGTATTCTGCAATTATTTCCATTTAATCTTTATTTTTAAGATGCTTAAAAATATTTGGAAGCTAAAGACACTTAAGTTTTTTAAGCAAAGTACTCTGCTTGACTCCTTCTCCCCCCAGTAGCCTGCCACCCACACCTTTCTCTGGCACAGCCGCTTCCAGCTGGCCCAGAACAGGTGGCGGCCTGGCTCGGAGGACACCCTCCAGGACTCTTGCCCCTCTGTCCCCAGGATGTGAGACAAAGTGAGAGCCCAGGAGTACAGCAAGGTCTTGAAGGAAACCAGGAGTGGGCAGAGGGAGGATACAGCATCTTGGGGAAGGTATCCAGAAAAGGAAAGTCCAGCCCAGCCCTGTGGATCCCCACGGAGCCAGGGCTCCTGGTGGGTGGGGGGTGGGGGAGCAGCTGGCAACCACCACTGGCTTCTGGGTCCGTACCTGCCACAGGCCGGGCGCCTGCACAGCCCAGGGCCCCCCTCCTGAAAGTTAAAGGCGGTGACAGCTTTATGTCTTGGCCCGACCGTTTCTAAAACAGGTCCTGCTTGCTCTGGTTCACCCTCTCCGATCCCAGCCTCTGACCCCCCACACTGCACCCATCCCCTCAGTCAGGAGGACAGGACCAGCCCGTGAACCTGCTTCTCAGTACTGGGGGGCAGTGGGAACACAGCAGTGGGCAGCTGGGGCACAGTGGCTCACGCGGACAGTCCTCAAACCCGCTGCGTCAACCCCACACGGCACCGCCACCCACCACAATGCAAATGCGTCTCGCCGACAGAGCCGACTGCAGGGCCCGTTTGTCTCTACGGGAGACTCCGGGATGGAGTTTTTAACACCCTGCGTTCTTCCATTCTCATTTACAGAACGCACCAGCAATGGGGTGCGTCAGGCAGGCTAGCTGGGGTGCACTGAACCACGTGCCACACTCCCCTTTCACTGCTGTCCACGCGTGTCTCCTCAGCAGGACACGTGTGCACGCGTGTCTTTGCGAGTGTTCACTGCACTCTCACAGTCCAGGGTTAGAAACAGCCGCTTTCTGCAGAAGCCATGCTCACTGCCCGGGATTTCCCCCACGGCTTCTCCCTGTCACCTCCCTGCAGCATAGCGAGCTGGAGCACACGCACACACAACGCCGGGGTGGGCCGGCTCCAGGGACACAGAGAAGCAGGTTGCGGGGCAGGGGGGCTGGATCTTGACGCTGGTGGGGAGGGGCTCCCAGCCCGCCTGGGACCTGCAGCCTCAGATCACAGCACACAGGTCCCCAAAACTCCAAGCACGGCAGGCTCCTAGAACAAACACCGACACTCAACACCGTTCCTGAGGTCGGACCTGAGCACAGCAGAGCGCCGGGGGCCGGCACCACACAGCGGGGCATTCCACGTACACCTGGCCCCCGCACACCTCGGGGATGGGCGGAGGGGAAGGGCCGTGTTTTCTGCATCTCAGTGACCTCGCTTCAGTTCCCTGGTGACAAAGGCGAAGAAACACCCGCCGTCAGCACAGGGTTCCCGGCACTAACAATCCTGACACTAACAGTCTGCTCCTCTCCAGCAGCTCCCGGTCTCCACGTCAGGCCCTCAGGAGGTGGGCCAGCTCTGATGGAAGCGCTCTGAAAGGGCAGGAAAGGAAACAGCACACATTTCTTTAAAGAAACACTGCTACGCCTGACAAAGCGGGAGTGGGGCCGTGAGCACGCCACCGGGAAGACGGGCGTCTGAAACGGGACCGGAAGATGAGTCTCCTCAAGGAGCGGAAGCCCAAGAAGCCACACTACATCCCCAGGCCACCGGGGAAGCCCTTCAAGTACAAATGCTTCCAGTGCCCCTTCACCTGCAACGAGAAGTCGCACCTGTTCAATCACATGAAGTACGGCCTCTGCAAGAACTCCATCACTCTGGTGTCAGAGCAGGACCGCGTGCCCAAATGCGCCAAGTCCACCTCTGCGGACCCCAAGCAAACGAGCCCAGCAGATGTCACGGCCAAGCCGGCATCCTCCAGGACAGCCACAAACGGACTCGCGAACTTCGACCCCAAGCTGCAGCCCAGCTTTGCCAAAGAAGATGTCAAGGAAAACCCAGGGCTGCACGCACACGTGTCCCACAAGCCACCAACACAGAAGCCAGCTCTGCGTAAGGACGCAGCGCCAAGGAGCCCAGCTCCCGATGCTGGCACCCAGCCTGTCCTGGAGGGCATGGGCCGGCCATCTGCCTTCGTTCCCGTTGGAGAGCACAGACTGAAGGGGCCTGAGCACCCTGAGGTCCCGGAGATGCTGGCGCTGCCGAGCCCCGCCGCCAAAGCTGCCTCTTTTCACACCAAGTCAGCATTCCACGCGCCCGGCTACCCCTGGAAGGCGGGCTCACCCTTCCTCCCGCCCGAGTTCCCACACAAAATACCGTCCACTAAGGCCTTCGGCTCCATCTCCCCCTATGCGCAGCCCCCCCTCCCAGAGTACTCCCCACACTTCTACACAGAACATGGACTGGCCACCATCTACTCTCCCTACCTGCTGCCCGGTACCCCACCTGAGGGCGACAGCCCCCTGCTATCATCGGTCTACGGGGCCCAGGACCAGAGACACTTCCTCCCGCTCCCCGGGCCAGTGCCCAAGCACCTGAACACACCTCCGTCAACATATGACCACTACAGGCTCTTCCAGCAGTACCACACAAGCCTGCCCCTCCCCTGCGGATTTTACAGGCCGGACTCTACCTTCTCCTCCTACGGTCTCAAGCTTCCGCACGTGGCTGGAATTGCACGAGACCACGGCGCCCACCTGCTGGAGGAGACCACCCTGGTCTACCCGGCCCTGAGTCCGTCCAAGTTAGCCCCTCTGAGTTCCCACAAGAAGCACACAGAGTTTGGGAAGGAAAGCCCTGGTCCCCAGGCCAAGGACGCCCCCAAAGATGGGCAGAGGGAAGCGGAGGGGGCCAAGATGAGCCCCCGGGCGGGCAGTGCGGCCACTGGCTCCCCGGGAAGGCCGAGCCCTACCAACTTCACGCAGACGAGCCATACATGCGAGGGCCTGTACGACCTGTCGAGTAAGCCGGCCCCCAGCCCCATGGGGAGACTGCACCTGCCCGAGCAGACCCTCACGGCCTTCAAGCCCGTGAAGAAGTGCACAGACTGCCCAAGTCCACAGACGCTGGCACACAGGGCTGGCTCTCCAGGAAGGTAAGGAAACTCCACAGTCACGTCTTGTGCTAATGGTTGTACTCACACCCCCTCCCATGCTTTACAAAGTAGCTCTAGAATGTTCCTAGGCCAGGTTTCTAGTAAACTTTCTCTTTGTCTCTTCCAGCCTCGAGGCGGCGAACCAAGAACCCCCTTCTCAGACTGGAAGCACCTCTGACAGCGCTGAGGCCGTGCCTCCCGGCCCACAGGACGGCTCCAGTATAGCCCCACTGAACCTTTCCAAAAAGCCAGAGACAAAGCCGGCGCCAGCAGCTCACGGACACGCGTACGGAGACACGCCCCCTGCAGACATGCAGGACTTCCCCGAGCTGCAGGATATGCCCCTCAACCTCTCCGTGAAGGATTCCTGCAACGCCCTGATGCCGAGACCGTCCTTCCACAGCCCTCCGCAAGACGCAGGGCCTGCTGCCACTCACAAGACGGCCACAGACAGCCCCCAGGAGGGGCCACCAGACAGCGAGACGAGCTCCGACGGCCCAGCAGGGGTGCCGGCAACAGCGCCCCCCAGCGGGAGGGCCTCGGACGAGCGCGCGGTGGACAGCAGTGACGAGCAGAAGCAAACAGCCGCGGTAGCCCTCTGCCAGCTGGCTGCCTACAGCCCAGGGAAGGCCAGAGTGGACAGCGAGAAGCACAGTGCCCAGGGGCCCCCTGCTGAGCAGGATGCACCCACGCTCGGTGCCAAGGAGAGCCGGGACGTCCAGAGCAGTGCACTCAGGCCCAAAGGACAAAAGAGGACAGGACAGAAGGACTCAGGGAAGTCCCAGCCAGGAGCAAAGAAAGCCAAGCCCAACGACACGGCCAGGGTGCTCACACTGAGGAGACGGGCCCGGTGCCTCAATGCCTGACCACCACAGTGCTGCCAGATCTCACACTCCGCTCTCACCTGGATCCCTTCATCTTCTCAAAAAAGCTGCCATGCAGCTCGGCTTTTGTAAACATCAAACCAGAAAACCAAACCCAGCGCTGCTGAGTTGATTCTGACTCACGGCCACCCCATGTGTACAGAGTAGAACTGCCCCATAGGGTTTTCTTGGCTGTGAACTTTACAGAAGCAGATCACCAGGCCTTTCTTCCGAGGTTCTGCTGGGAAGGTTCAAACCACCAACCTTTAGGTGAGGAGTCAAGCGCAAACCGCTTGAACGAGTGTCTGTAAATACACCGGAAGGAGTCCTGCTCCAAGGCGAGCAGTTACAGTAACTTCTGCTTTCATTTTCGTAAAATGTCAGATGAGAGGCACAGGATCAAAGAGCCTTCATGTTTGTGTACACCAACCCGTAGGAGATCTTTTACAAATACTTTTCTTATAAATATTTTAGCACCAGAACAAACTGTTTTAACTGTTTTTCTATATAACCTAGCTGTGTGTTTTGAGATAAATAGCAATTACTGAAAACATGCCAGGGAAATTCTTAGGAAGTAGCCTAAATCTGTATGTAAAAACACCGCGATTTAAGTGACTGGAAACAATCCACAAACATCGAGAGGCTATTTATACAAATAATTTATTTCCATCAGGAAAAACGTATCACTGGTGAAGGTATTATCAACATGCCCTATTTGCTTTCAACGCTACAGAGAATTTTCTGATTTACTCAGCCTCATTTCCCACTGCTTAAAATGTCTATATTGCTAATTTCCAATAAACTCCTACGTGAATTCTAAGGACACATGAAATGAAGACAAATATGAACACTGTATCATCCTTCAGAGTATCTGGTCATGTTGCTGTTAGGTGCGGTCTCAATAAAGAAGAGCTTACAGCTGAGGGGGCAATAAAAACACACAGAGAGAGACGTGTGTATGAGAGGTTTGGGGGGTGGAATGTACACGTGTCTTGGGAGGGAGTGCCATGCCAGAAAGCAGACAGACAAAACGTGTGTGAGTGGGACAGTGTGTGTCTCTGTGTATGAGTATCTGGCGGGGGGTGCTGGGCTAGAAAGCAGACAGAATGTGTGTGAGCATGACAGTGTGTGTCTCTGTGTCTGTGTATGAGTAACGGGGTGGGGAGCGTGCTGGGCTACAGAGCAGAGAGAACATGTGTGAGCGTGACAGTGTGTGTCTCTGTGTCTATGTATGAGTATCGGGGTGGGGGTGCTGTGCTAGAAAGCAGACAGAA
>NW_004443964.1:430071-434295 GCF_000243295.1 Trichechus manatus latirostris
GTGACAGTGTGTCTGTGTGTATGAGCACTGGGGGGTGCTGGGCTAGAAAGCAGAGAGAACATGTGTGAGTGTGACAGTGTGTGTCTCTGTGTCTGTGTATGAGCATCGGGGGGGAGTGTGCTGTGCTAGAAAGCAGACAGACAGAATATGTGTGAGTGTGACAGTATGTGTCTCTGTGTCTCTGTATGAGTATCCAGGGGGGTGCTGTGCTAGAAAGCAGTCGCAGGTCAGGGCTCCCAAAGGGTCCTTAGGCTCAGGAAGCTCTGAAGACCGACTCCGAGCCAGAGCTTCCCTCAGCCACGGCCTGGAGAAGGGTAGTCAATGTCCTGCCACTTCCTGTCCTTCCCCATCCCCCCTCCCTGTCCCCATTCTGTCCCTGTCCCTGTCCCAGCCCCATCCTGTCCTCATCCCCCATCTCTGTCCCCATTCTGTCCCTGTCCCATCCTGTCCCCATCCCCCATCCCTGTCCCCATTCTGTCCCTGTCCCATACTGTCCCCATCCCCCATCCCTGTCCCCATTCTGTCCCTGTCCCATACTGTCCCCATCCCCCATCCTTGTCCCCATTCTGTCCCTGCCCCATCCTGTCCTCATCCTTCATCCCTGTCCCTGTCCCTGTCCTCCATCCCTGTACCCTTTCTCATCCCTGTCCCCTTCCCCTTCCTCGTCCCTGTCCCACTCCCCTTTCACAATGGCCCTTTCTCCCACTTTACAAACGAAAGGCAGCCTGTCACCCAGCACACACCTACCCACCTGCCCACTGCCTGCCCACCCACCTACCCGCCCACCTGCCCGCCCACCTGCCCGCCGCCTGCTCCCCCACCTGCCCGCCGCCTGCTCGCCCACCTGCCCACTACCTGCCCACCCAGGGTGAAAAGCCCCAGGGTGTCAAGCCCCAGGGTGCCACAGGTTCAACTGGAAGCTGCGGTGTGGATGCTGATGCCTGCATGACTCTGCCCCCAGGAAGGCCCTGCTGCAGGCGCTATCAGTTCCCGGGGTTCAGCAGGACCGGGGGATCCCAAAGAGTTGTCTGGGGAGAGCCCACAGCGACGGGCAGGTGACTCAGCAAAGGCCCAGGAACTAACAGTGCCAAAAGAAAACCCCGCCAAGGTGTCTACATACGCAGGGCTCCCAGCACTTAGCCTGTAAAAACGAAGACTTGTCTCAGTCTAGGGGGAGTATTCCTCATCAAGATCCTGGGACAAATCACCTAGATAAAAACCCATCTAATAGCTGCATTTCAGTAAAATGTTACTTTTATATCGTTTTGTACTAACTTTTTAAAAACTCAATCTAGAAAACATTTTAAACATTCAGTGTCCTATGGCCACAGGAAATGTAAAAATTGAGGTTTCCACCCAAACACCCTCTTTTGTTGCAGACACAGGACAGAGAGGTCCATGGCAGACGCTCAGGCATACGAGCAGACCTCAGGACAGAGTCCCTGGCACAGCGGAATAAAGTCTGCACTGAGCAGAAAAGGGGTCGAGCAGATTCCCAACAGAGAGAACCTCTGTGGGTTTCACTTGTACGATGGTAGACATCAGATTATTATAGTTGGACTCCACCGGACACATTTAAAAGACACAACAGCTTTACCTTCAAATGACAGCATTCAGTACGGCAGAGAACAGGCCTCGCGGCTGGTTAAATTTACAAGCCAACATAAAAGTGGACCTGACAGACGGTGCGGCCCTTATCGACGTTACCGAGGGATCCTGAGGCCCCAACCGAGAAGTGGCCTTGAAGAAGCGGGAGGGGGCCACATGGACCCTGGACCTGCCCGAGGCATGTCCTCACATAACCACAGGCACTGACCCCAAACGGACCATGTTGAGGTCAAGACCCCAGGCCCACTCCACCTTCCCCACCTCCAGGTGTCCGCCAGCTGTTTCCGCCCTTGCGGCCGGCACCTGTGTTAGCGAAATACGCCTTTACCAACCCCCTGGTCCGCAGAGGAGTGTGGCCTACGTCCACGCGTGGTACCAGGGTGCTCCCACTCCTGCCTGCCCCCAGGCCGGCCGCTCCCGTGGAACCAAGCACACAGGACGACATTCAGAAGAGGCGCTGCTGTGGCCTCAGGGCCAGGAGGACACACCTGACAAGGCTGGCCTGCACCACTACTGCTCCAAGTCCATGGCCCTCGGCCAGGGATGGACAGCCAGCCACGCGGGAAGAGGAGACATTTAAATCTTCAGCACCATACGACCAGAAAAAATGTCTTTTCCAATTCAGTGCCAGGACCGATATAGAAGGCCTAAGAACTGGGGTCCCCTAAAATAGAGCGGCAAGGAGCTGCCTCTGGGGGACCAGGAGCTGCGTCTGGGGAGCGAGAACCCACAACCTCTTACCCAGCTGAGGTCACCAGACATGACGCAGGCCCAGCAAACACCCCAGACCATTCCACGGGGAAAAGACAGAGGAGAGAAAAACTTTGACCCAGTGGCCAGGAGCCACGGGCAGGGCCCCCACCTCAGCCGTGTCACCTCACAAATACCCCTATGTACAAATGAGCATCAGGAGTCATGTAGTTAGAAACACAGGACTAAGTCAAAGCCCAGGAGTAAATCTCCGTGACGCTGGGTTAGGCGCTGAGCGCCTCGATGTGACACCAAAAGAACATGCAATAAAAGAGAAGGCTAATAAGGTGACTTAAAATTAAAACCTTCTGTGCATCAAAGGACTCCATGCAGAAAGTGAACAGACAACCCGCGGTGGGAGGAAATATTTGCAAATCATATATCCAATAAGAAACTTGTATCCAGAATATTAAAAAAGAAAAAAAAAACAATTGCCCTCAAGTTGATTCCAACTCATAGTGACTCTATAGGACAGATTAGAACTGCCCCATAGGGCTTCCAAGGAGCACCTGGTGGATTCAAACTGCCACCTTTTGGTTAGCAGCCAAACTCTTAACCACTGTACCACCAGGGTAGAAATGTACAAAAGGCTCCTTAGAAAGGCCAATAATAAAAAAACAGGGTTGAGAGGCACTGGTCGGATTTGTTCTCTTGTGCAAACACGTATGTTAGTAAGTCAGCGAGGGTGGACGCAGTGTGTGCTTAAATCTCAACAGATTCACACCAGGTCAGACGCTGAGCGACGAACACCCATGTGCCGTGAAGCAGCCCGGACAAACACAAGCCAAATGCGCTGCACACTTGCCGTCAGTGAGTCGAGCGGGGAGCAGCAGGCCTCTTCTGCCCAGCTCTGCCAGTGCCAGGCATCCGCCATGCCACGCGTTGTCCGTCTCCTGAAAGCTAACAGCACACAGGAAACCTGAGATTAGTTTTGATTTCAGCTTAGATTCAACTCCCACAGACTGACAAGGAACACAGGCTGGCAGGGCCACATTCTGGGCTTCTAAGCCTCTCTAAAACCTGTTAGTGAGTTTTCAAAAACATGAGTTGGCTAAAGAAATAAAATACTCCAACTGAGTATGAAGACAACGGCCGTGTTCAGTACTTCTCTTCAGATCTCATGAGAACAAGTGAAAGCCTAGAGCACCTTGTGGTTAAAAACCAACCCTCAGCACCCATATTCCACAACAGAGGAAACAGACACCAGTCTGTGCTATGAGGAGCACTGCCTGGCGCAAGTCTGGAGTGTGGCCTTCCCGGCCGCACGCGTTCTGCAGCCTGCTGCACACCCCCCGTAAAGTGATGACAGGGCTTACGAAAAGTCTGGGACTCCAAGCTTTAACAGTGATCCTACAAATTAAGAATACAATCTGTTAGCACGGAAGAAACAGGAAGCCCTCTTTTAAACGACACCCCAATGTTTAATAATCAAATTCAAGATTAAAAAATTAGGCTTAGAGAATGGCACTGAGAGTTGTTTTTTTTTTTGAAATACGTTGGAGCCCTGGTGATGGAGCGGTTAAGAGCTCGGCTGCTAACCAAAACGTCGGCAGTTGGAATCCACCAGCAGCTCTTAGAAAACCCTAAGTGGTAGGTTCTACTCTGTCCTGTAGGGTCTCTATGAGTTGGAACCGACTCAACGGCAATGGGCTTGGGGATCAGAAAGAAGACAAGTGAACTACAATGTTCAATAAGAGCTGCCCTGACGTGGTCTGGCGGCTCTCCCACACAGCGTGCACCCCGCTGTTGGCTGTGGTGATGAGACTGACTGCTGCCTGGCTGGTCTGGGTCCCCCCGAGAGCCCCCGCACTCGGCTGCCTGGGCCGGTCTGGGTCCCCCCGAGAGCCCCCGCACTCGGCTGCCTGG
>NW_004443964.1:434661-436983 GCF_000243295.1 Trichechus manatus latirostris
GAGAGCCCCCGCACTCGGCTGCCTGGGCCGGTCTGGGTCCCCCTGAGAGCCCCTGCACTTGGCTGCCGACAGAAACAGGGAAATTCATTTTACCAACAGGCAAGACAGACTATCGGACCTTCCCCATTCTGAGTACATTAATTTGATGGCAAACATATGTTCAGGAAAACCAACTAAACTGCATTACTAGCTTGCAATAAGCACAGGCATATTCAGACAGGAGAGAGTACAGAGTTGTCCACCAAGTGCCAGGCATGCTCGGAAACCAGGGAGACAGGCAGGACTCTGCCCTGGAGCTTACTGTCTGCTCGGAACGCAATCTCAACCACAAGTTTTTGAAGTTCCAGATGTTTTCTTAAATGTCTTTTCCAAAGGCTGTATGACCATTTTCAAAAGGAAATATCAGCACTTTGTGTCCTTTTGGATTTTAATTTCAGAGAAATGTTTTAAACTTGTCCTAAAGGTACAGTACCATTTTAATGAACTCGATAAAACGCTGGCGTCACAGTGACTCGAGTACTAACACCAGCGCCTGTGCTGCTGGCGTCCACTTCTAAACCGCCACCAGCAGCCGTGGAGGCGAGGCCGCTGCCCAGCAGGAACCACGTCAGGTGAGGCGCGCCATGACCAGAGGCTTCGCATCTCCAGGCTGCACTCCGTGCCCGAGAGAGGACCCCATCTTCGCACACTGGGGGGACAGAGAGGAAGGGCACCTCCTCCCTGCAGTGGCCACCCTGCTCTGCCCACTGTGGGCAGATGTGGGCCCAAGCTCATGGGCTGGTGAGCAGAGGGTGCCTTGGGGGACTTAGGAAAGGGTGCCCCTCTGTCTTAGTTATCTACTGCTGCTACAACAGAAACACAAGTGGACGGCTTCAACAAAGAGAAATTTATTCTCTCACAGTCTAGGAGGCTAAAAGTCCAACTTCAGGGTGCTGGCTCCAGGGGAAGGCCTTCTCTCTCCATCACCTCTGGGGGAAAGTCTTTGTCATCAATCTTCCCCGGTCTAGGAGCTTGTCTGCACAGGAAGCCTGGGTCCAAAGCACACGCTCTATTCTCAGGGCTGCTTTCTTGGTGGTAGGAGGTTCCCACGTCTCTCTGTTTGCTTCTCTCTCTTATATCTCAAAACAGATTGACTTAAGACACAACCTAACCTTGTAGATTGAGCCCTGCCTCGTCGACGTAACCGCCTCCGACCCTGCCTCGTCGACATCATAGAGGTAGGATTTCAAACACACAGGAAAATCCCATCCGATGACACAAAGTTGGACAGTCACACGACACTGGGAATCACGGACCAGCCAAGTTGATACACGTTTTGGGCCCACACAGTTCAATCCACCACACCCTCCACGGTGGTGCAGCACCCAGCCAGGCGTGGGACACGGCAAGCAGAGCGGCCAGACCCCCGTCCCCTCGTCTTCGCACACGAGTGGGCGTGGCGCTAGGCACCTGAGACGACCTCACAGCATCGCCATGGGGAAAGGTCACCTCCTGGGCTGGAAGGCCAGGCACAGGACACGCGGACAGAACCCACGACTCCGACCCTCACGTCCACACCCACGGCAATCCTGGGTCACTGAAGTATGTAGCACAAAGGCACACGGGAGAACCACACGTGGGTGGACTCCAGAGCCAGAAAGGCGAGGAGGGGCCCAGGGATGCGGGTCTCAGACAGGACACGTGGAGAAACAGCATGGAAACAGCTCCAAGGCAGGCTGCTGGCTGGTGGCCAGGCGCAGTGGGGGGAGCGAGCCACTCGAGTGTAAAATAAGAGCACACCCGCTAGCATGCGCACCAAAGTTTCTGGAGGACTCCTGAGACATGGGTGCCCCAGGATTCCTGGAGGGGCCAAGAACAGAGGTGCAGGGGCCATAGGATTCTCCATCACCTATACCTGTTATGTAGAATTCGGGGCTAAAATATAACCTCGTCAAAAATTTAGTAAAATTAAAAGAAAGGCCCCGGGAGACACTATCACGGACATGTTCCCACTGAGACAGGGAGGGAGACGCGGGAGCCTGGACAGCGGAGGCCTCAGCAGCGCCCCTTGCAGAGCTGCTGGCTGTGAGCATGGGCCCCAGGCACGAGGGGCAGAGCCTGTGTGGGAGTAGCCCACCTCACACTCAATTCACCTAAAGGGGCCAGAAAAATGGAAATGAGATGGGTGCCAAGATGAGGAGGCGCACACCACCATGCCCCCCCACACACACAGACACACACAGACACACACACAGAGCACATTCTTCTGTCCACAGGTGAACCGCAGACACCCACACACACAGACACACACAGACACCCACACACAGCACATTGTTCCGTCCA
>NW_004443964.1:437807-440252 GCF_000243295.1 Trichechus manatus latirostris
CACACACAGCACCACATTCTTCCGTCCACAGGTGAACCGCAGACACCCACACACACAGACATGCACACACAGCACCACCTTCTTCCGTCCACAGGTGAACCGCAGATACCCACACACAGATACACACACACACACACAGACACACACACACGGCACCAGAGGCTCCCGTCCACATGTGAACCATGGATCCCCCAAGGGTGTTAGACCCCGGGATCCCTGGACCTCCGGATGCTGGATTCCTGGGCCCCTGGAACTCTGGACGCTGGATCCTGGGCCCCAATCTTTCAGAACCCTGCCTGTGCCAGGTCTTGCTCAGACTCAGTCAGAGCACCCCCCTGCTTCAGCATGCCCTGCTGTAGGCCCCGGAGGGTCACCCTCTCAATCTGCCACAATCGAGCTGAAGATGAGACAAACACATTAAAATAATAAGCAGAAATGAAGGCAAAGAAGAATGTGAGGATGTCGCCAGACAGAAGAAGAGAAAGTGGACGAAGGATCCAAGCCCAGGAGAGTGACCGCGCCTTGGGCAGAAACACAAAGTCAGAGAAGAGCTGTGTCTGGAAGAAGAGGGGCAAGCTCAGGGCAGATGAGGCAGGTTCAAGCCACGGGCCTTCAAGGCGAGAACACGGGATGGGGTTCAGGAAAGACACAGGAGCGGGAGAGCAGGTGCCCACACCATGAGGGCAGACAGGCGCACCCCAGACAGACAGCCCAGGAGCAGGGGCTCGTCCAGCCCGGCACAAGAGGGCCCCAGGAGGAAGAGCAGAGAAAAGAGAAGGGAGGAGGAACACCTGGAGGAAGACTCTAGGAGGTCTTGGAGAAAAAGGCACTGTAGTCAGAGAGGAGTGTGTGCAGAAACGCTGCGGGGAGAAAAGAGGAACATCGGAAACATGTGAGGCAGAGGCGGGGGGAAGCTGGGAGTTGGGGAGGGCCGGCTAGAGGAGCACCTTGGCTCACCCCAAGGCTTGCCCTCCCCTCGACAGGAGACTCTGCTGCAGCCGCGTCAACAGCGGCCCCACGCAGCCCAACCCCAGGTCAGTGTCCCTGCTCCAGGCCCAGCAGGCACCATCAGCACACCCATCGCAACGCCAAGAGGTCCAAGACATGCCCAGGACCACATCAACGCAGGAAGAGAACAGAAGGACTTGTTTGTCCCTAGTCCAGGCGCCCCCAGAGCAGCTCTGAGAAGGAGTCTGTGGTTTCCGCTGGGCACAGTGAAGACGTGTCCTCCACACGCACATCACTCTAAACGGATGACCAGCACTCGACATGCTGCTTCCTGCACTCCTGAAACTGCCACTGAGCAGCGGGGAGGTGACATGAAGAAGAAACACGCTCAGGGACGGGCCGCGCTTTGCTGGGAGCACAGAGCTGTCCCTGGTGACTAACAGTGTGCACCTGAGTGCCCCAAAGTGCTGACAGCACAGCTTCCGCAGAAGCACAGCCATGCATCATGACAGCCCCGCGGGAAAAGCAACCGCTAACAAGGGTCACGGGGCAAGGCTGCCTACAACACCAAATGTCTGTCCATGAGGACGTCCTAACGAGGGTCATGGGGCCAAGCGGCCTACAACACCGAGTGCCCGTCCACGAGGACGTCCTAACAAGGGTCATGGGGCCAGGCGGCCTACAGCACCAAGTGCCCGTCCATGAGGACGTCCTAAAAAGGGTCATGGGGCCAGGCGGGCTACAACACCGAGTGCCCGTCCATGAGGACGTCACTTTCAGAATGAGTGGAGTGCACAGTCCTTGTGGGAACTGTGCTAATGTGCCCCCTACCCCGTCGCTGGGAGCACGGCAGCTCCGTGGGGCTCGCCCTTCACTTGTCTGCAGCCCCAGGCTCACACTTGAAACCTGCCGGCCCACACCAGCCTACCCCCTCATCATCACAGGCCGCGCACCACCAGACACCCGAAATTCTCCACAAGGCTGCTAAACAGATGCAACACAGCCACAGACACACATGGCTTTTTAACTTAAATTCATTAAAATTAAATAAAATCTGAAGTTCAGTCCTATCACAGTAGCCTCATTTTAAGGGCTCACGGGACAGCACAGGTCTAGAACATTCCATCACCACAGAACATTCTCTTGGATGACACAGGTCTAAAACATTCCATCGCTGTATACTGTTCTCTTGGACACAGGTCTAGAACATTTCATCGCCATGGAACATTCTCTTGGACACAGGTCTAGGACATTCCATCACTGCAGAACATTCTCTTGGACACAGGTCTAGGACGTTCCATCGCCATGGAACATTCTCTTGGACACAGGTCTAGAACATTCCATCCCCATGTGACATTCTCTTGGACACAGGTCTAGAACATTCCATCCCCATGTAAAATTCTCTTGGATGGCACACGTCTAGAACATTCCATCGCCATGGAACATTCTCTTGGGCACAGGCCTAGGACATTCCATCACTGCAGAACGTTCTCTTGG
>NW_004443964.1:442048-456461 GCF_000243295.1 Trichechus manatus latirostris
GAATGTTCTCTTGGACACAGGTCTAGAACATTCCATCACTGCAGAATGCTCTCTTGGACACAGGTCTAGAACATTCCATCACCACGGAATGTTCTCTTGGATGGCACAGATCTAGATCTCACCCTGACGGCCAGAGGTTTTCTCTAAAGATGGATATCTATGTGTGTACGTGTTCAGAACTGAGTTTTCTTCTTCCTTAAGGTCTTTATGTATGATATACTCCAGGCCACCAAAAGCAGTGTATCAGAAACAACTAGAGTTCTCAAGTTTGACTTTAAAAAGGCTTTTTGGTTTTTAACGGATCACTCAATTGAAAGAAAACATAAAAGGTCTTACACTTGAGCTTTGTGTGGATCATCTCACATACCTGAAACAATCCAGCACGGAACCCACCACATCGTCCGCCAGGTCCTTGGGAAGCCGTCCGGCTATTCTGCCAACGCTGAAAGAGAAAGGCAGCACATCACTCACACCTGTTGGTGGGCACACGTTGAGCACAGGTCGACAGCCTGGGGCAACGCTCCTTCTTTAGGGGATGGGGGGCCACGTGCCTGTCTGTGGGGAGCAGTAGGGTAATAGGGATGGGAGGCCACATGCCTGTCTGTGGGGGACAGTGGGCTGATGAGGATGGGGGTGCCACATGCCTGTCTGGGGGTGGCACTGGGGTGATGAGGATGGGGGAGTCACATGCCTGTCTGTGGGGGGCAGTGGGGTAATGAGGATGGGGGACCGCATGCCTGTCTATGGGGGCAGTGGGGTACTGAGGATGGGGGGTGCACATGTGTCTGAGGAGGAGAGTGGGGTGATGATGACACAGGAGAGGGGGTTGCACTCCTGTCTGTGGGGGGGCAAAGGAAAGGAACGTTTAGAAGGTAAAAAAGTCAAATCTGGTGCACGTTGGAAGAGTGCAGGTGCATACCCTTTGGCTGCCGACCACCTCACAACTGTGTCCTTGTCCTTCAGCCCGGCCAGCAGCTGCTCTGCAAGAACAGAAGTACCAGAATCGAACCATCGCTCTAGATAAAATTCTGAATCGTGCAGCATGGGCAGCCCACTCTGCACACTACTCAACACCCACCTCGAAGGAAATCACCCCAAGACTCATCATTCTAACCACAAGAACAGAACATTCCCATGTTTCTAAACAGTCATTTAAAACCAATTTTTGCCACCATTCTTAGAAAGTAAATCCAAATATCAAGAGCATGACAGAGTAAGGTAAACTTTCTTCACAGCACCTTAAAAAGGAGTTCTACAGTGGCCAGCCAAGCCCTTCCAGCCACACCACAGAGCCATGAGGCCAGTCACCTATGCCCCCGGGTTCTGTGTGCCCCCCAAGTTCTGTGTGCTGCCAGGTTCTGTATGCCCCCCAAGTTCTATGTGCCGCCAGGTTCTGTATGCCCCCCGAGTTCTGTATGCCCCGGGTTCCATATGCCCCCCAAGTTCTGTGTTGTCCCCCCCAGGTTCCATGTGCCCCCAAGTTCTGTGTTCCCCTCCCAGCTCCATGTGCCCCCCGGGTTCCATGTGCCCCCTGGGTTCCGTGTGCCCCCAAGCTCTGTGTTGCCCCTCGGGTTCCATGTGCCCCCAAGTTCTGTGTTCCCCTCCAAGCTCCAAGTGCCCCCTGGGTTCCATGTGCCCCCTGGGTTCCATGTGCCCCCCAAGTTCTGTGTTGCCCCTCAGGTTCCATGTGACCCCAAGTTCTGGGTTCCACTCCTGGTTCCATGTGCCCCCTGGGTTCCATGTGCCCCACCGGGTTCTGTGTTGCCCCTCGGGTTCCATGTGCCCCCCCCCCAGGTTCTGTGTTCCCCTCCCGGTTCCATGTGCCCCCCAGGTTCCACGTGTCCCCTGGGCTCTGTGTTGCCCCCCGCCAGGTTCCATGTGAGCGAAGAAGGCAATGGAAGGTCGGAGATGATGACCACAAAGGGGAGAGGTGGCAGTGAGGTCACGTGGCATGCATCGGAGGGGCTGGCAGGAAACGGCAGGAGTGTGCGCGTGAAGCAGTTAAGACGCAGCCTCACCTCTGTCCAGCCAAGCACCAAGAGCACCGCACTGAGAGGCTTACTGGACATCCCTCAGGTAGAACCTCCTAAGAACGAGTGGCCTAACTTAGGGGGCCAAGGCTTCCACACACCTATCACGTTCTCCACCTCCTCCGGCACGTCGTAATCTTCCTCTCCATCAGGAGTCCCAGTGTTAGGCATCTGCTTCTTTTGGCCCTGGGTAGAAGGCTTCAGATTAGCAGCCAGCGACCGGCAGCCACGCTGATACCTGTGCAGAACATAAGCCTCCTTTCAAATCAGTCCTTACAACCTGGAACCTAAAAATGAAATTATCTTACTTTATCAACAAAGTGAAAAGACAACCTACAGACGGAGAGAAAATTTTCAGGAACCATATATCACATAACGGTTTAACAGTCAAAATATATATAAACTTCTACCACTTAACAACAAAAAGATAAACAACCCAAACAAAAAACTAGCAGAAGACTTGAACAGACATGTCACCAAAGAGGATATTCAAATGGCCGACAAGCACATTAAATATGTTCATCATTAGCCATTGCTGCTGTTAGTTGCCCTCAAGGCAACTGACTCATGGCAACCCCACGTGTGCAGAGTAGAACTGCTCCATAGGGTTTTCAAGGCTGTGATCTTTCGGAAGCTCATCACCAGTCCTGTTCCGAGGCACCTCTAGATGGGTTTGAACTGCCAACCTTTCTGCTAGTGGTCGAGCACTTAAGCGTTTGCACCACCCAGAGACTCCTCATTAGCTGTTAGAGAGATGCAAATCAAAACCACAATGAGGCATCGCCTCGCCGCCATTAGAATGGCTGTGATCAAGAAAATGGAAAACAAGTGTTGTTGAGATCCTGGCGGGAAGGCCAAATGATGCAGCCACCGTGGAAAAGTTTGGCAGTTTTTCAAAAAGTTGAACAGAGAACTACTATGCTGTTGCTGTTAGGTGCCGTCAAGTTGGTTCAGACCCATAGCCACCCTACATACAACAGAATGAAGCACTGCCCGGTCCTGCGCCATCCTCACAATCACTGTGATGCTTGAGCACACTGTTGCAGCCGCTGTGTCAATCCATCTCGTTGAGGGCCTTCCTCTCTTGCGCCGACCCTCCACTTTACGAAACAGGATGTCCTTCTCCAGGGACTGGTCCCTCCTGATCGTTGCTGCTGTTGTTAAGTGCCATCGAGTCAGTTCGGCACCTCCTGATCACACGTCCAAAGCACACGAAACAAAGTCGCACCATCTTCGCGTCTGAGGGACTACTGGATGACCCAGCAGTCCCAATCCTAGGTATATACCCAGGAGAAATGAAGACAGGAGCACAAACTGAAACCTGTATACCAACGTCGAAGGTAGTATTTTTCCCAATAGCCAAAGGTGGAAACAACTATAATGTCTGTCAACAGATGAATGGATAAACCAAATGAGTACATACACACAGCCGAATACTACTCAGCCAAAAAGAGAAATGAAGTCCTGATGCATACCACCACAATACCGGTGAATCTTGAAAACATCATGCTAATTGAAATAATCCATTGCTGTTGAGTCAATTCTGACAACATAGCATAGTGACCCTATAGGACAGAGTAGAGCTGCCCCTAAGGTTTCAACGGCCATAATCTTTACAGAAACAGACTGCCACATCTTTCTCCCATGGAGCTGTTGGTGGGTTCAAACCACCAACCTTTGGGTTAGCAGCCAAGCACTTAACCACTATGCCACCAGGGCTCCTGGGTGAAATAAGTCAATCAGAAAAGGGCAAATACTGTATGATCCCACTTACATGAAACAAGCAAATATACAGAAATCAAAGACTACTGATGATTACCAGGGGTGGGAGGGAGGGGAAAGGGCATTTTTTGTTTTAGGGGCATTGAGTTTATGTTAGTGGTGGTGGAATATTTTGGAAAAGGATAGCAATAATGGTGGCATAACATGAAAAGTGTAATGGAATGTTATTGAATTGTAAACGTGGACATCATGCTGGCGAATGTTTTGGTGTATATATTTTCACCACAATAAAAAAAAAAAAAACTAAATTATCTGGATGATTGCAATCAGCATGTTACTGTGACTTCCAGTGTTAAAAGATGCCCATGAAAATCCTACACACTTTGCAGAGACATGATGGAAAGGTAGGAAATAGAAGCACTCACCGTCACCAACGTGAACAGCCTAAGCACAGACCACACATCTGCATCTGTCCTGTCTGAACATCCTTGCAAGACAAAGTCTCCGTTAAACAAAGTTGGATGAACACAGATGATGACGTGAATGTGCACAACATGTGAGGGGTGTTCACACAGCCGTTTATGCATCCTCTTACAGGCAGACACGCGCCTCTCCAAGCCAAGTGAGTTCATGCTCCTAACCTCCCCTCTTCAAGAACGGCACCCCATCCACAGCATGACAGGCCAGACACCAAGGCCCTTGTCGCCCTCACACTCCCCCCCCATCTGCTGCCCACTTCTGCCAACTCTGCCATGGCCCTTCCACCAGCACCTCTCCCTGGGTGTGGCCACAGCCTCCTAAGTGTGGTGCAGGCCCCCGCACACTCCCAACATGGGAGGCGCACCTCACAGAGGGGCGGCCAGGGGAGGCTGGCACACAGGCTCTGGGCCCAGCTCCCTGTCCACTTAGCTGTAAGACTCTGCACAGGTCCTGAACCTTTCTGTGCCTCAGTTTCTCCATCTATGAAAGGAGAATGCTTATATTTAGAGTCCCAGAAGGAGAAGAGAGGGAATGGGACAGAAGCAAGAGCTGAAGAAACAACGAGCGAGAATTTGTCAAATCTGATAAAAGATATCAACCCACAGATTCCAGCTCTGGAAATTCCAAGGAGAAAAAAAAACAAATACAAAAAAATGCATATCTAGGCACATCACAGTCCCAACTGCTGAAAGACAAAGATAAAGAGAAACGTCTTAAAAGCAGCCAGAGGGAAAAAAGGCCCATTACCTCAGGCAACATCAATAAGAATGACACAAACTATGGAATCCAGAAGATAATGGAATGACACCTCTGAAGTGCCAGGGGGAAAACCGCCAGCCTACAGTTCTATATCCAGCACAAATCTCTCTTAAAAAGAAGGTGAAATAAAGATATTCCAAAACAAATAAAAAACTGAAAAATCATTATCACCAAACCTTTGTTCCAAGAAATACTAAAGGACACTAAAAAAGTAAATACGTGGAGAAATACAGAAAAAGTACCAACTGCTGAAGAAAGAATAACAACAAAGTACTGCAGGGTTAAGAACATACTTAGAAGTAAAATATATAGCTACAATTTAAAAAAAAAGTTGGAGATGGTAAGTGGAGTTAAACTGTTTAAAGTCCCACGCTGCCTGGGATGCAGCATGTTCTAATTTAAGGTAGACTGTAAGGGCACATCTTGTGATTTCTACGGTGATCACTAAAAGAATGACACTAAAAATGTAGCAAAAATCAAATAGGGGAGATAAAATGAAAAAATTATAAAAACAAATAGCAAGATGGCAGACTTAAACCCAACACCTCAACACAAAGAAAACAAAAATTCTCACAACTGGGCCAATAAGCAACATCATGATAAATGGAGAAAAGATTAAAGTTGTCGAGCATTTCATTTTACTTGGATCCACAATCAACACGCACGGAAGCAGCAGTCAGGAAATCAAGACACATTGCATCGGACAAATCTGCTGCAAAAGACCTCTTTAAAGTAGTCTTTTGCAAAGATGTCACTTTAAGGACTAAGACATGCCTGACCCAAGCCATGGTGTTCTCAATTGCCTCATATGCATGCGAAAGCTGGACAATGAATAAGGAAGACCAAAGAACAATTGATGCCTTCGAATTATGGTGCTGGACATGTTATCAGGAGGGACCAGTCCCTGGAGAAGGACATCATGCTTGGTAAAATAGAGGGTCAGCAAAAGAGAAGACAACCCTCAACGAGATGGACTGACACAGCGGCTGCAACAATGGGCTCAAGCATAACGATTGTGAGGATGGCGCAGGACCGGGCAGTGTTTCACTCTGTTGTACAGAGGGTTGCTATGAGTCGGAATTGTCTGGATGGCATCTAACAACAACATATTAAGAATTACATTCAATGTAAATGAACTAAACACTAGAGTTTAAAAAAGATTGTCAGACTAAATTAAGGAAAAAAAAAACAGAACTCAACTATATGCTACCTGCAAGAAACCCACTTTAAATAGAAAGACACAGGATAAAAGGAAAAAGACATACCATGCAAATACTCCCAGGTGGAGTGAAGGGGCGGCCTGAGGTTATATTAATACCAGACATAGCAGACTTTACCACAAGAAAATAAATATTTCATAATGATAAAGGTAATCTTAAACAAGTACGCTCCTAGTGTCACATCTTCAAAATATATGAAACAAAACTGTCAGAACTGAAAGAAGAGATCGATAAATCCACAATTATAATTGAAGATTTTAACCTACCTCTCTCAGTAACTGACAGAACGAACAATTCAGTGAGGACACAACTGTGCTGCCCGGTATGGACACACAACCCCATATAGTGCCTGAGCATCATTAATGTGGCTAGTCTTAGTGCAAAAGGAAGAATGTCAATGATCTCACTAACACTTCCTATTGCATACAAGTTGCAGTGATATTTTAGATCTGGATGATACATCACGTAAAACACACCAACACGTTTTTCTTGTCATCACCCCAGCTTCGATTATTCTACCATGAAGATGTGTAGTTGGAGACCAACCAAAATGAAGACTGTTCCTTTCAAACCAGAAACACTTTTGAGACTAAGAAAAAGGTACAGTAAGAGATACTTTCCATTCATCAGTCCTGCCATTGCCACCTGGAACAAAGGAGTCACAACACCAACCAAGTAAGCCGCTCTGAGCATACTCGTGCTTCCTCCACCCACCTCCACTTCGCCACCTTGGGTTTCAGGAAGGTCAACCCCAGCCGCTGGACGAGCTTCACCCCAAGTTTCCGGAGGAGGGTTTGGTTGCTCTCGGAGAGTCTGCAGTTATTGAGGCACTCGAGAATGGTGGAAGCTGAAACGACAACACGTTAGACCCAGCGTGGTGGAAAGCTTCTCATGATCTCCAGCTTGCCTCATCAGTGTTTGGCAGCTGCGGCACCAAGACCACACCGACTGGGCAGACCCCTACAAGTGCGCGGTGCGATGACTGACCAGCTAGGGTCCCACGTGAGCAGCATGTCTGGAGGTCAGCAGAACAAATGAGAGTGCCCTAGAGGGATGGATGTTCTGGGTAAAGAGAGCAGCCCAGCAAAGGTGAAAGACATGGTGTGAATTAGATGGGTTGGTTGTTTGCAGGGTGAGTCCAGGACTACAAAATCAAGGAGACAGGCGGAGGACGATGGGCCTCGGGCGGGGGGCAGGGGGACTCGTGTGCCGCGGCGGGGGCCTCACAGGCCAGGAAAGGAACAGAGGGGAGCCAGGCCAGGAGAGCACAGAAGACGGCATCGCCTGCTGGCAGGGACACGGAGGCCTGGGTGAGACGGAGTGACAGGGAAGACTTCACTGGTTCTTGGGAGATGGGCTTGAGGTAAGATGGACAAGACTCTGAGACCCACTGAATGTGGGAAAAGGGGAAAGAGGAGGAGTACAGGATGAAGCCGAGAGCTCAGCCTGGGGCAGGTCTAGGGTCTGGAGTATGGCCTGGGACACGGACAGACGTGTGATCGCCCAGTGTCCGGGTGTCACTGAGCCATGGGAGGGTCCTGGTGGGCACAGGTGCTTTCTGTCCACACTTCGCAAATGTCTGTCTTTAGAAGCAAGTCGCCGTAAAAGGTGGAGACCTAAGCAGCAGAGAGTGACCTGGGTGACCCTTGAAAGGCATCTGTACGCGCAAGTCCACAGGGCAGGCGCGCCCATGGGCTGAAGTGTGGAAACGCGAGCAGCCACTGCCCACTGCTGGGAGTGATAGGGGCCCCAAGGTAGTGTTTTTACAGTGTCCCTGTCTCATAAAGGACACACTGGACTGCACACAGAGGAAATGAGAGGATGCTCAGGGTGGAGGGGTACAGGTAAAGCAAGATTGGCCATGAACTAAATTCTGAAGCTTAAACAGAAATATGGGGGTTTATTATACCAGTCTCTCTTTTTCCTATATGTTTGAAATTTGCCTAATAAAATTTTGAAAGGAAAAAAAAAGCCTCTAGTATTCAAAACAGAAGCTCAGGCATCTTCTAAAGCACAGAGCTGTGAGGAACTTCTCTTGGCACAGGCAGTAAACCTTTCTGCAGAGCGAAAAGCTGCACTTCTGCACTTATCTTCATAAACTGAAGTTCCACCTAAAGTTCAGAGAGGGAGGCAGAAGGGCAGAAGGTGTGGCCACTGCTCCAGGGGTGCACAGTGTTCCTGGCACCAGGGGGCAGGGTGACCTTGGCCGTCTCACCCCCACGAGGTGTTCCAGGACCAAACACATGGAACATGGAGCCAGGGCGCCATGAAACACCTCGGCCTCCAGTACAAGGCCATATGCAATCTCCTAAATTTCTGACAATCGGGGATTTCACTAGAAGTCCAATTATTAACACACATAAACACAAAAACAAACAAACAAAAAGAACTATGACAGTGTCCAAATGTACCAAGTTACAGATTTTTACACCCACGAATAAAATGTTAAGCAGACATACTCGATCATATATGAGCAAACTCACATCACAAACGTACCCTCTCTTAAAAATAAACCTTACCATAGGGTAAACAGTCTTCACGTTTTCCATGTTTAAATATTTGTGCCTAAAAAAGGAGAAAAATCCTTTCACATTGTTGCAAATACTTCTATAAATTTAAAATATAAGTTACTGGAGCAATTTACTGCACCTTCCAGAAATTCTTATTCACCACGAAATAACGAAGGAATAGTATCAGTGCATGACAAAGAAAGGGCTTATGACACTGCACAGGCAGTCTTGCCAAGATGCCATCTCCCAGAGCAAGGAGGTGACCAAGCCCAGCACTCAGGCAGAGGTGGGAACTACGTCCTATCAGGGCATCTTGGGAACGAGCCCAAGCTGAAGGTAAAGGTGTCAGCCTGGCAAAGGGAGACTAAGGAATCCCAATGGCTTTTTAATTACCTGTGTACAAACAAAGATATCAACAGGTGGAAGTCACAGGTCACATGACTTCACACAAAGTATGGTTCCAACATTCGCCCTCGGTCAGCAGTGAGAAGCAGCCCCTCCGCCCTGGAGCCCAGTGGCAGGACCAACTCCCAGCAGGCCCATCGCAGGCGTCCAGACCCTCCCAGGGGTCCCAGCGTGGTTGGTGACGGCGTCTAAGCCCACCGTCGGGTTACCTCCCCGTGCTTGCAGGCGCTCCTGTGTCACCTACAGGCCTCGCATGCTGCACCAAAAACCAACCAATCTGATGGGTCAGGCCGAGGGGACATCGTATCGTCACTAGAACGCGGACGCCAGCCCTCCTTCCACTTTGAAGTCGGGAGGACAAACAAGACTCTCTGCATAAAAGTACTCCAAGCCCCTCACTCAAAGCATCCTGGAGCCGCAGACATTAGGAAACCGCTGACAAATGTCTTTTCCTCCAGAAAACAGCACTTTACTGGCAGGTGAAGCCAGCTACCGCCATACATAATGTGACGGGTCCCAGGCCAATGGCTGCTGGAACCATCCCTGTCCCCCGACGGCTCTGCAAACTGAGAACAAGGCTGGGGCGTCAAGGAGGTTCACGGGACAGGGAGAAGGGCGGCAGAGGCACACGCCAGCCCCCCAGGGCCTGTGCCACCTGCCAGCACCCACGGCCCACACAGAACAAGCAGTGCAGCAAATGTCCCACCCAGGACCCCACGACTCAGCCACATGTGCCACCCAGAACCCCATGGCTCAGCCACGCGCGCCACCCAGAAGTGCAGAACTCAGCCACACATGCCACCCAGAACCGCAGGACTCAGCCACGTGTGCCACCCAGAACCCCATGGCTCAGCCACGCGTGCCACCCAGAACCGCAGAATTCAGCCACGCATGCCACCCAGAACCGCAGGACTCAGCCACATGTGTCACCCAGAACCCCATGGCTCAGCCACGCGTGCCACCCAGAACCGCAGAACTCAGCCACAGGTGCCACCCAGAACCCCACAGCTCAGCCACGCGTGCCACCCAGAACCACAGAATTCAGCCACGCGTGCCACCCAGAACCACACGACTCAGCCACACATGCCACCCAGAACCCAACTCAGCCATGCGTGCCACCTAGAACCGCACAACTCAGCCATGCGTGCCACCTAGAACCGCACAACTCAGCCACGCGTGCCACCTAGAACTGCACAACTAAGCCACACGTGTCACCCAGAACCCCACGGCTCAGCCACACGTGCCACCCGGATCCCCACAACTCAGCCACGTGTGCCACCCAGAACCGCACAACTCAGCCACGCGTGCCACCCAGAACCAAGACTCAGCCACACATGCCACCCAGAACCCCATGACTCAGCCACATGTGCCACCCTGAACTGTAGGACTCAGCCACGCATGCCACCCAGAACTGCACGACTCAGCCATGCATGCCACCCAGAACCCCACGGCTCAGCCACACGTGCCACCCAGAACCCCATGGCTCAGCCACGCGTGCCACCCAGACAGGCCATGGGAACTCTGGAATTTCTCAGAGGGCCTGATAGCTTGGCAAAGCCCTCATGACACCACACTCAGGAGCCCACTCTGGGAGCAACTGCAGCTCTGAGCAACACAGGCAGCCAGCCGTGAGCTCCGCCCTGGGCCTGGAGTCACGAATCCAGCCTAACAGCTGGTATTCAAAGCCCTCGGCAGAGCGACACCATCTTTCATTCTTTCTCCCATTACCCCTCCCCGCAACAACTCAACCCCCGAAAATGTGGGCTCACCATGCCCGATTAGGGGGTTCAGCAGATTTACTCCACCCCATCTTCTCACAACACAGACGCGAGGGACACACAGGGACTACCCGACAACTGCTCAGTGCTGAGACAGCGGGCGGGGCCCTGACTTCCACATGCTTCATCTAGCACCCCCACGTCAGGACCTGGTAAACCATTACCAGCTACTTCATCTTGCTTTACGAGGGAAGCACCACCCGGATGCCCGGGCTTCTTCCTCATGGATTCTGGAAGAAGTCAGAACCGCGCTTCCAGGAAGGAACATCGACCTGCAGCTGGCGAGCTGGGTGTGGTGTGGAGCCCCATGTCATGACTTCTGCACCGCCCCCACCCCCCACCACCCCCGCCCCCTCTCCCACCTGAGTCTGGAAGGGGGCTGCCTACGGTCAGCCTCCTGCTGCTCCCCAGCCCTGGCTGCTAAGACAGAGGGCACCTGAACCCCAGATGACTGCCCACTGTAACCTAGAAAGGTGGCCTGCAACCAGGAATAAGATCATCGTGTGAAATGCTTAATGGTCCAGGTAATCTGATCACGCACAGCTCAGCTCCCGAGGGGAAGCGCTCTCACCGGGGGCCCGGCACCTCCTGGGTTGCGGCTCATCTTCTAGGCCACAGACAAGCACTCTCTCCTGGGCCCAGGGCACCTCATGGGTCAGACCTCTCAGCCAAATGCTCTCTCCTGGGCCCAGGGCACCTCATGGGTCAGACCTCTCGGCCGCAGACAAGCGCTCTCTCCTGGGGCCCAGGCACCTCATGGGTCAGACCTCTCGGCCACAGATAAGCGCTCTCTCCTGGGGCCCAGGCACCTCATGGGTCAGACCTCTAGGCCACAGATAAGCGCTCTCTCCTGGGGCCCAGGCACCTCATGGGTCAGACCTCTAGGCCACAGATAAGCGCTCTCTCCTGGGGCCCAGGCACCTCATGGGTCAGACCTCTTAGCCACAGACAAGTGCTCTCTCCTGGGGCCTAGGCACTTCATGGGTTGTACCCCGTCCTCTCGGCCGAGGACAAAGCTCTCTACTGGGGCCAGGTCACCTCATGGGCTGCACCCAGTCCTCTTGGCCTTGGACAAGCACTCTCTCCTGGGGCCAGGGCACCTCACGGGTCAGACCTCTCGGCCACAGACAAGCGCTCTCTCCTGGGGCCTAGGCACTTCATGGGTTGTACCCCGTCCTCTCGACCGAGGACAAAGCTCTCTACTGGGGCTAGGGCACCTCAGGGGTTGCACCCTATCCTCTCGGCTATGGACAAGCACTCTCTCCTGGGGCTAGGGCAGCTTGTGGGTTGCAACCCATCGTCTCAGCTGCGGACAGCCCCCAAGAGCTTCACTGGTGCTCCACCTACTCGCACACCCACTAGGCAGGTGGCCTGGAGCCACCACACCGGGTTTTCCGATGTGGACGACAAAGCTTACAAGACATGCAGTTAGATAATTCTAACTTTAAATGAAGTGTCAAAGTTCAGAAAACTAATCTGGCAGAATTTCCACCCTGAAGTGCCACTGATCATCCTGGGTGCAAGGAATTCAAAATGCACGGCACGGCCCCTCCTGGGAACAGTGGCTTCCCGAGAGCCCACCTCTGCTCTAGCAGGAAGCACTATCAGAAGAGCTGGAGGTGGTGGCGGCGGCTGCAGGCCCTCCCAGCCATACCTCAGTGACAGCAGCAACACCCTGCGGCCACCCAGCTGCTCAGCCAGGGCAGCCACGCTCTCCCTGCCTCCTCCCTCCTGCTCCCAGAGCGCAGGGTCAACGCACACTGGCAGGACACAGCCAGGACCACCCTGCGTGCTGGCAACTCGTAACACGTGAAGACTTAAAGCCAGCATTACAAAATATCTGAAAAAATTACAAGGCCACAAGTAAGAAAAACCATTCAGGTTTAAATCAACTTTCAAAATGATACTCAGTAATCACATGCTTAAATAAAACTGCAGATAATCTCTTGGTGTAAAAATAATTGCCCGCATAAATTCCACCAACTTTTCCAGAATTGCAAAACACGCTCTATTATGCCCACAGCTTTAGATGACAGTCAGGCAGAAACACTACCAGGGAGATTCCACCTTACAGCTTATAGTTGGCAGCCGGTAATTCTCAGCACCAGAGCTGCCCCCAGGCACCCACAGGCAAGGCCAGGGCAGAATGCCCACGCATCACGCATCACGTCGAGGGAACAGCCCCTGGCCACGCAGCAGGCAGAGGCTGTTGTGACTAATAACACACACAGTAGTCATGTTTAAGCATTACTGAAGTCACAGAATCTACGACACATTTTCTGCCCACAGATACTGGCCAGTACATGGTGCAGAATTTTCCAGAAGGATAGAAGGGAATCTAAGCAAAAAACAAAGTGAATCAGAAGTAGACTACATTAAGGACTGACGGAGAAGACTTATGTTTCTTCTTACCTTGAGGAAAAAAAACCAGCAATCGACAGGAAAATCAAAGCTGTCCAAATCGTGGTCCAAAGAAGAAGCGACAAAAACACAGCAGGATTTTGAGCAACAGGCACACTAGGGGACAGAAGCCGCCTGACAGGAGGACCAGGCGCAGAACCCGTGCACAAGCGCAGGGGTCAGGACACTGGGGGACAGAAGCCGCCTGACAGGAAGACCAGGCGCAGAACCCGTGCACAAGTGCAGGGGTCAGGACACTGGGACTGCAGGGCAGAAAACAGAGCCCCTGAAGTGAGCAGCGTTATCATAACAGCGTGAACGCCGCTGCTTCTATACGCTGCAAACCAGCAATTCTACTTTGAAGCTAAGGACTTAATCGAGGGAACAGACTGAATGTAGATGCTGTCAACTTGGACAATGTGAAGTGAGGGAACAATGACACTGGCTGAGAGGCAGAGGTGGGCAAGGGCAGGAGACAGGGACAGGAGAGCAAAGGCACGTGTGATTTCCTCTTACCAAGTGTGGGGTGCGGGTGGGAGGCACTGAGGAGAGCGACGGCGGAGGAAAGGGTATCTAAAGTTACAAAGGTAACCAAGAGAGACCGATTACCAAAACTAGGAGGTGGCAGGAGGTGGTACAAACGAGCTGGTCACGGGCGTGGTGGCAGCGCATGCAGAGGTGACCATGGCACATTGAGACAGAGCAGGTCACCGCTGTGGTGGCAGAGGATGCAGAGGTGACCACGGCACATTGAGACAGAGCAGGTCACCTCTGTGGTGGCAGAGGATACAGAGGTGACCACGGCACGTTGAGACAGAGGAGGTCACCTCTGTGGTGGCAGAGGATGCAGAGGTGACCACGGCACATTGAGACAGAGCAGGTCACCTCTGTGGTGGCACAGGATGCAGAGGTGACCACGGCACGTTGAGACAGAGCAGGTCACCTCTGTGGTGGCAGAGGATGCAGAGGTGACCACGGCACACTGAGACAGAGCAGGTCACCGCTGTGGTGGCAGAGTGTGCAGAGGTGACCATGGCACGTTAAGACAGAGCAGGTCACCGCCATGGTGGCAGAGGATGCAGAGGTGACCACGGCACATTGAGACAGAG
>NW_004443964.1:457222-458552 GCF_000243295.1 Trichechus manatus latirostris
TGCAGAGGTGACCACGGCACGTTGAGACAGAGCAGGTCACCGCCGTGGTGGCAGAGGATGCAGAGGTGACCACGGCACGTTAAGACAGAGTCGTGACGCGCACTGCTCAGAGCTGGTGCAGCGGCCATCGCCAGGACATGGGCTCTGGACCCAGTAAGCAGCGCTGTCCCCGGCAGAGTCATCCTGGAGAAGAGCAGAGCCAGGGCCTCTCGCTGCCCGTTATAAACCTGAACTGCTCGGCTCCTCACTTCACTGTAGGACAAAATATTTTCTAAAAGGAGGGAGTTCCCTTCATCTACTGAATCTGCAAGGGACTCTCCCCACGTGGCAGACACAGACGTGTGCTGGCTGCAGCCATGAGGGCTTCCAGCCTGCAGACCACCACTTAGCACCGTACCAGCCGGGCAGTGACTTCTCGGACCTTGGTTTCCTCAGTCTATAAAATGGGGACAGGGATAATACCTACTTCACTGACTCACACTGACAACAAAACGTGAACACACGTTAATGATGTTGATTTCCTAAAGACAGCAAGAGCCCTCATCCCTGAGCTTTCGTTCCAGAGAACTGGACATGAATACATCTCCTATCAGTGAATACAGACAGACTGCTTTTTTTGCCAAAAACTATTTTCTTTTAATTTTAGGAACTCTTCCCTCAATTTAATTTTTGTGAAATACAAATTTAAGAGTTAGTTTCCTCAATGTAAATTCAGATGTACCCAATTTAGTGTATTTTAATCCTAAGTCGCCCACCTTTGAGCAAATACACTGAGCAGAGACATGGGGACACAGAAAGAGTTCCTCCTTTAAGGGACTTCAAGTTTGGTGGCACACCCAGACGCTCCAAAATGCAGGCAGCTCCGTGGGTGGAGTCAGCCTGGCGGCACAGACGATGCGTGACGAGGTGCCGACACATACCTGGGGAGTCCAAATCCCAAACAGACACCTTCCCAAAGAAGGTGTCCCTCTGCCAACCCTTGCTGGAGCCACAGGATTTCGCCCAGTGGCCAACCGATGAGGAAAGGGCAGGACAAGTGGGACAGAACACAGTTTGATCCCGCGGGCGTGTCGAATGTGTGGGCACACCAGGCACCACAGAGACAGGATCTACAACACACAGGGAAACCACATCAGATGACAAGATGGTGGACAATCATACAATACTGGAAATCACGACACAGCCACGTTGACAGATATTTTGGGGGGACAAAATTCAATCCACAACACCAGGAGATGCTTGTCAGGCCTGTGGGTGAGCTGAGGAGGTAATACATCCAGGGACCACGCACCCCGGTCAGCGCAGGAGGCGTCCAGGGACCGCGCACCCC
>NW_004443964.1:458851-467428 GCF_000243295.1 Trichechus manatus latirostris
TTAGCGCAGGAGGCGTCCAGGGACCGCGCACCCGTTAGCGCAGGAGGCGTCCAGGGACCGCGCACGCCGGTTAGCGCAGGAGGCGTCCAGGGACCACGCACCCGTTAGCGCAGGAGGTGTCCAGGGACCACGCACCCGTTAGCGCAGGAGGCGTCCAGGGACCACGCACCCCAGTTACTGCAGGAGGCATCCAGGGACCACGCACCCCAGTTACTGCAGCACAATCCCAGGTCAAAAACATCCAACTTGGACAAACACCTACGCAGCCACCCTGTGCGGCAAATGCTCTGACACTCCTCCCAGCAGAGGTGGGGTCTACATCCCCTCCCCAGGATCCAGGCTTCCACTGGATGAAGCGGCGCCCTCAGAGGTCTCGCACTTTGTACCATGGTCTCTAGGAGCATTTGCCCTTGGACACCTCCTCCTGGGACACTCCCTCTCAGAACCCAGCACACAGAAAGGGATACGCAGGCACCCCGGCTGCCAGTCCCAGCACCAGACATGTGCACGAGGAAGCCACAGCAGATTTCGGCCCTGGCACGCACCACCCCAGCTGCCCGAGTCCCCTCAGCAGGGACAAGCCCCCAGTGCCCCAACAGCTGAGTCCCCTCCGCAGGGACAAGCCCCCAGTGCCCTACTGGCTGAGTCGCCTCAGCAGGGACAAGCCCCTCACCATGCCCTGTCAGGCAACTCCACTCAGCAGGGACAAGCCCCCAGTGCCCCACTGGCCAACTCCCCTCAGCAGGGACAAGCCCCCCACCACCCCAGCTGCCCGAGTCCCCTCAGCAGGGACAAGCCCCTCTGCGCCCTATCGAAAGACAAGACCAATAGGATCCACGTGCGTGGTAATAAGATGGCTGCTGTCTGGTGCCACCAGGTTGCGGGGTGGGTGTTAGGCACCAGCTCACCAAGCACTGTACTTATGAACCACATGAAGGAATTTAAATCTCACCCTGCAGGCAAGAGGTGCCACTCTATAATTCTGGACAGCAATACCATGATCAGATTCTGCCCCAAGCACTACACCGGCAGCAGTATAGAGAGGAGACACTGATGGGAATGACAACTAAAAGCACAGACTTCTCAGGAGGCCACTGCAGCCGTCCAGGTGAGACAGACAAGAAGAGGGCCTGAGCTAAGGCGGAAGGTACGGGAGGAGGCAGGCGAGGCAGATTCAGGAAGCAGAACTGACAGCAATGGGCTCTTGGGTCTCATTCGCTAACTAAATAATAAGAGTTTAAAACACTAAAAGCCATGAGCCCTGGTGGTGTAGTCGTTCAGAGTTTGGCAGCTAACCAAAAGGTCAGCAGTTCAAATCCACCAGCAGCTCCTTGGAAACCCTAGGGGGCAGTCCTACTCTGTCCTATAGGGTCGCTATGAGTCGGAATCGACGGCAATGGGCTTTATTAAATGCCAAACACGCTCTGCCGTGCTGACATTATTTAGCAGGTTCCTTGCGGAGTAAGACATGGCAACACCAGCAGAGGACACAACGGGGCGGAGAGCGTTCCGGGAGAGAAAGGTCACCTGCTGACGGTCAGCACTGACAACCCAGCCACTCCTGAGCCTGCACCCACGTGACCGGACACCAGCCACGGGACCCCGACGGGCTCTGGGCGGCCTCCGCCCACACGCCAGAAAGGGCGCTGAGCCAGGCTGAGGCCAGAGTCTGGGCTGAGGACTGACATCCCACGTTTTATGGGTACACGCTGAGTTCTTCGTACCCCTACATTTTTCTCAATCCTGAAAGAGAAGCTGCTCCGGCGGCAATTTCCAGCGGAATCAGGCAGGGTAGTAATGGGCCTCAGAGAAAAGTCATGCGTGCTCCAGCTCCCCCATGCTGCTGGACTTAGGAGGACAAAGGGACAAGAAGGAAGGGGCAGAAGTCAGCAAGGACAAGGTCTTAGGCTTTTCACATGGAAGGGCAGCCTGTCTTAACTGCTTCTTACCCTGGAAAACGTGGGCTGGAGGTGCAACTCTCGCTCCAAGAGGTGAGTGGAGAGGAAGCACTGGGTCTCGGAGCGCCCAGAGCATTCATAAGCCAAGCCATGAGTAGGGAGGTGCACCCCACTTTTCATGGAAGCATAAGATATGACCCAGCTTAAACCACCCTACTGAAAAGCATATGCTAAATACAAGCAATTACGGCACCTACAAATGAGAGAAAATCCTGCCACACAGCTAGGGAGTGATGGTCAGGTCTGTTTTTGCTGTTTTAGAAAATAACCCAGGACGAGGTACAAACAGGATGCGCGTCTTAGTAACCATCTAACACCACCACGCCTGTCAGCGGTCCCCCGCCCAAGCCTGGCCCTCCGTGTATAAACCAGCTTCCTCTCTCCAGGGCAGTCTCCAGCCCTGCAAATCACAGGCTGTCAGGCCACTGGAGCAGGTTTGCCAGCTGCCGAGCAGGAGATGCTGGTTTGAGGCTCCCTGAAGGCACTGTCCCATCAAGGCGAAGACAAGCAGCACCGCCCTGGCCTGGGAGAAAGGTGCCTCGCACCAGCCAGCTCAGAGCAGCGCCCACTGGGGACACGGGGTCTCTGAGAAGCCCCCGGGCTCTCAGACCAGACCAGGGCGCATGGCCACGACCACGACCACATCAGTGCGGCACCATGCGGGCACCCTCCTGCTCTCAGGAAGACATGACTTTATGACCATGGAGAAATGAGCCAGAAATGAGCCAGCAAAGGAGAGAGGCACCTCTCCCCTTCTGCTGTCCTCAGGCCTGTTCCATGACTAACACCCACAGGCGGCCGCCACTCCCACCCCACGCCATCCCAACAGGCTCTGCAAAGCCACGGTGACGGGTGTCACAAAGTTACTCTTGGGACGTGCCACCAACAGAGGTGGACAAAGCGCAGACACAGCAAACGGCCAATACCAACCCCCCAACCAAGGCTGGACCCTGAGAAGCCAGGCCCTCCGCTCTCCCTGTGCAGCCAGGTCCATGGAGGGCCAAACTCCAGCGCGGTCAGCTGAGCCCCCTCAGTGAAACACTGCGCGAAGGTTCTTTCGTGAGCTCATGTGGTGCGATTAATGAATTACGTTTGGGTGTGGCCTTTCTGGCCGTGGTCTTGTAACTCCCACCCAGGTGATTGTGTGATAGGGTAATTGTGGCCCACCAAGGGGATTGTCAGTTTTGCCTTAAAAGAGCCAATTCCAGAGCAAGGGGAAGGAGCCCATCACCAAGGAAGGAGACACTAGCAGCAGAAGACGGCGTGGTGGACTTCCCAGCCCACAGAGAAAGCTGACTGCCTTTGGGCAGAGGCCTAGTGCCAGGGAGAGGTGTGCCTGTGAGCACAGCTGGGAAAAGGCTGTCCTGATGGAAGAACTGTATCCTGAGTGTTTCTGAGCCTGAATTCAAACTGTTATTTCCCTAATAAACCCCATTATCATAAGTGTGGTCTATGAGTTCTATGTGGCCACTGCAATGAATTATTGAACCCAGTAGAGAAGTAGAGAGTGCCGTGGGAGGGACAGTTGGTGTCAGAGTTGGTAAAGATGGAGGAGGGAGGGGGTATGTCTGACACCTGCCTCACAGGAATCAGCTGGGTTCTCCTTCCCCCTTGCGGGGTTGGAGGAGGTCAGACACTGCCTCCAGGCCATTTTACAGTTTGCCAGGGAGGCTCCCCCTTCCAGCAGGGTGGAAGGAAAGGACCCTCCTCCACAACACGACTGGAGCCCAGAAAGGTTAAAACAACTTCTCACACATTTGCTGCCTTGCAAAATAAAACTGAGGGACCTCTGAAGGCCCCACCACCTCCGAGGAACAACAGAAAGCCGAAACTGGGCACAGGGGCATGAAGAGACACGCAGGCAGAACCTCCTGAAGACGAGGGCCACCCCCACACTGGGCCACAAGCAGAGTCCGGTCCTTCAGTTTTCAATGGCCGTGCAGGGGTAGGGCCATGGGGGGAGAGAGTCACGACGCGCCTGTGAGTCTGCAGAGCACAGGTGCAGGATGGAGTCGGACGGGAGAGTGAGCAGCACCATAAGAGCTGGGCTCCCTCAAGCACACAGTGGGCAGCCAGAGCCAACAGGAGGGACAGCGGCCCCTGCAGTCTACAGGCTTCAGCCAGCTCCGCGGCCAGCCAGGTGTGCAGAGCAGGTGCCGCTCACCTCTATGAACTCTAAGAACATCTAGAAACAAGGGAGTAAGGCCTGCAACTGCCAGGGTCCCATTCCCCAAAGCACGTGATTCCAAGTCGTACTACCTGCCGGCGCACACCTGTTTAGCGGATATGTGACCACACGCAGGTCTAAGAGCCAGGCCCATGAGTGGAATTACAGGTGTGCTCCACAGGGCACATGCTTCAACATGACTCATGGCACAGCACTGCCTGCCCACAGAAAACGCTGAGCTGAGCGGAATTAAGACAGCCTCAGAGTCATCTCTCAGCATCTGTTTAAAGCCGAGAAGAAAGCGAACCATCACAGCTTAAGCACCTGGCTTCACCTGATCGTACAGAAGCACAGGAACACACACACACACACACGCTGTGGAGTGTCGGTGTCCCAACGTCCTTACCATGGTCCCTCCCCCAGGTCAGCTCTACAACCAAAAAGGCGTGGATAACCTGTCCTCTGGCCTCACTCAACCCTCAGTGAAGTACAGGTCACACTGCTCCACAGAATCGTAGAGAAAGAGGGCCCCAGCCCGCGGGAGGAGTGTTCTGAGGACTCAGCTCATTTCATCTTCCAAGAGTGACACACACACTAATCAGCTCCCACACCACCCGGTGAGGCGAGAACGTTTGTTGTTTCCCTTTTACAGCGGGGAGCTGGGGCAGGCGTCTCACCTGCGCCTTGGGTCACAGACAGGTAGAGTCAGGAGTTGCTAAAGTACACCCCGGGCTCAGGCTCAGCCACACAAGCCTCGCGGGGGCACAGAGGCTGGCGAGCAATAGGCTCTGAAGCCAGGGCATGTTTTCACACACATCACACTGATGTGAGGGCAGTTGTTGTTCGTGGTTGACTTTTCCTTTAGTAAGGTGACATAAAAAATTAAAGAAAAAAACTAATTTTCAAGGAGGACACAATCCTAACAGATGGTAAGTCAGAGGGCATTTTATACCACTAGTCACACCAGCCGTAATTATGACGTGAAGAATCACTCATCTTTAGCAACAAAAGTATCACCGGCCGTAATGGGTACACAGAAGAGAAACCCCACGTGAGGCAGCCTACAGAATCTTCAGGTCTGAGCAGTAAAAGCCAAGACGGCACATCTGTGGCTGGGAAGCAGAGACAGTGCTCTCCAGTGATTCAGTGATGACCATTCTCAACCTTTACCTGGGCGGCTTCCTCCTGAGCATCCTCGGTCTGCACCAGTCCTAACACCAGTGATGACCGTTCTCAACCTTTACCTGGGCATTTTCCTCCTGAGCCTCCTCGGTCTGCAACTGTCCTAACACTGACATGAAACCACACCAGAGGGTGTTTAAAAGCTCAAGTACAAACACCAAAGACACAAGGAAAATATTAGCCCAAGAGACAGAAAGGGCCACATAAACCAGAGACTTCATCAGCCTGAGACCAGAAGAACTAGATGGTGCCCAGCTACCACCAATGACCACCCTGACAAGGAACACAACAGAAATCCCTGATGGAGCAGGAGAAAAGTAGGGTGCAGAACTCAAATTCTAGTAAAAAGACCAGACTTCTTGGTTTGACTGAGACTGGAGGGACCCTGGAAGACATGGCCCCTGGACTCTCTGTTGACCCAGAACTGAAACCATTCCCGAGGTCAACTCTTCAGACAAAGATGAGACTGGACTATGGGACATAAAACGATAGCTGTGAGGAGTGTGCTTCTTAGCTCAAGTAGATACATGAGACTGAATGGGCGGCTCCTGTCCGGAGACGAGATGAGAAGGCAGAGAGGGGCAGGGGCTGTTTGAATGGACAGGAAATCAGGAGTGGAAAGGAGGAGTGTGCTGTCACAGTATAGGGAGAGCAATTAGGGTCACATAACAATGTGTGTATAAATTTTTGTATGAGAGACTGACTTGAATTGTAAACTTTCACTTAAGCACAATTAAAAAAAAAAAAAATCTCAAGTAGGGGGCCTTCCAGGGAAGGGAAGCTGGTGGCACACACTCTCTCCTTCAATAGTCAGGGCCATCACTACAAGGTGCGGGGCTGCGCTTCAAGGGAAATCAAATCAAATCCTGGTTTCGACGCTACTTGTTAAGAGTTCACCTGTTTCGCCCAGCCCACACTAATGAACAGGTGGATGAAGATGAAGCCAAGTGCATCAAAGGAAGCAGATGAAATCCTGTAGTACAATGCATCTGCAAGTTTCATCATGCCGGCGGACACCCGCCTCTGCCATTCAGGTCTGACGGGCCGCTGGCGAAACTCGCTTGCTCAGAGGCCACGGCCCTCACCGCAGCACCTCCTCCTCCGGGTGCGTGGGTGCCTCGTCGAAGGCCAAGTGCTCCCTCCAGAGAGGAAAAGGAAGAGGATGGCTGACTCAGACCAGGACTTTGGAGAAGTCGGGCCGCAGGGCTGGAGTGGCTGCGGGCACAGCAACAGACGCAGAGTTAGGAGGGTGGTTTCTCTCACTCAGGGATTTCAGCTGCTGCGTCAGATAAATGGCTCACTCTCACTGGGGGCAAATCTCTGGATCTAAGTCCTGAGGTGCTGTCGCCAAGCTGCCTAAGCGCCGTGAGATGCTGGGCTGTATCCTTCTTAACTTGTGAGTGGGGCCCTGGCTTTGTCAGCCTTTGGGAAAATCTTTTTGCACCTTTCTCCTCCTCAATCTGAAACCTGGAAACGTGCAAGTAAAAATCCTGGCTGGTCTAATTCTGCCAAAAGGAATTCCAATCCACTGAACAGCCACTGAGGGAAGTGGCGGCCAGCTAGCCCTCCTTGGATCCCCCAACACAGTCCCCGCTCCTTTCTGTGGTTCACTCTAACCACAGCTGCCTCCACATCTGGGAAGGAGAGAGAGATAACAGAGGCGGAGGCGGAAGATGAAGAGACATAGGCCCCCACAGACCCTGCCTGCTCCCGGAATTCTGAGGGTCACCCCAGGCTCATAAGGGTTTTGTTTTTTTTAATCCTCTGCTGACTGAGAAATAAATCAAGTTTTCTGTGATGCAAATCTCACTGTACTTTACCAAATTCAACAGACCTAAAGGCTTTCCAAATGCAGACAGAGGTCACCAGGATGGCTGTAGAGGCAACCCCCCAAAGAGAACAGAAACGCTGATCTTTTCTGAAATAATCATGTTTGCAAGCCTGAACAGCAAGCCAAGTAGCCTGGGGTCTCCTCCTCCCACGGGAAGCACAGACAGGCCCCCAGACTACCGCTTCACAGACAGGCCCCGAGCCCCCACACCTCACAGGCCCAGAGCCCCCTACCTGACAGGCCCCCTGTCCACCTGACAGACAGGCCCTGAGCCCTCCCGACAGACAGGGAGGCCTGGCTTCCCGTTGCCACCCCCTCCCACACCATCTGCCCCACTTTCCACGAGCCCTTCACCTCCTACGCCTCGTCAGGAAGTACAGCAGCCAAGGGAACACAAAGGGAATGTCCCCAGAGGATGATGACATGCTGTGTCACAGACCCATCGCACCCGCAGCCGGAGGGGGTGCTCCAGGCTTCAGAGGGAAGAGGGTTGCCTGCAAACTAAGTCTCACTACTGCAGTGAGAGAAGGCCCAGGCGGCAGCTGTGTCCAGGGGCCTGAGGACGTGCAGAGGGGTATGGGGGGGCAGGGGACAGACTAGAGCGGCTGTCAGCCTCAGAGACCCCCACCACCTCCCTGCCCTCTACCAGAGAGCTTAAACGGAGCTCCTTCCTCCTTGTTGGCGCTAGAAAAGGCACCGCAACAGGCATCCAAATAGGAGAGTAACCGGGTAACGCTTCCTTCTGTTGTACACAGGGTCACTGTGAGTCAGAACTGACTTGACAACACCTAACCACAGTAGAACAGCCAGACAGATATATGGGGTGGGCATGGGGACCTACAGACAGTCTAGTCAGGGTCCCCGAACAAAACTGAGGTTCAAATAGCCAGCTTTATCTTATTAGGGCTGCTTCCAATACCTCTCGTACAACAAAGTGAAGTAGCAGAAACAGTGAGGAGACACACACCTGCTGTGGAGGAGGGACCCCTGCACGCCAGCTTGGCCGCAACCACGGGCACTGCTGCCCTCTGGTGGCCACGGGCCGGCACCATCGGCCTGTATTTAATGTCAGGCTGGTCCTCCGTCCCCTGGAGCCTCTTCTCCCTGACTCCCCTAAGGTCACCCTCTGCTGCTGAGGTGCCGTCCAGACATGAGAAGAAGAAACTGCCCATTACCAAGTCAGAGCTGAACGTCTCCCAAATGTGTGAGGTGGAAGCTAAGGCACACACAGCCCCTCTGACCAACCGCCACCACCGCACCAGGGCCTGCAGCTCCCCGTCTGTGTGATGACCGCTTCTCTGAACACCCCCCTTACCAGGGCCTGCAGCACCCCATCCATGTGACAGTCCACCCCCCACCAGGGCCTGCAGCACCCCATCCATGTGATGGTCCACCCCCTTCACCAGGGCCTGCAGCATCCCGTCCATGTGATGGTCCAC
>NW_004443964.1:469289-486629 GCF_000243295.1 Trichechus manatus latirostris
TCACCAGGGCCTGCAGCACCCCGTCCATGTCACAGTCCACCCTCCTCACCAGGGCCTGCAGCACCCCGTCCATGGTGATGGTCCCATCAATGGTCTGGAAGGAGGAGTGGGCCAGTGTGCGAAGGGTCCAGTCCAGGAAGTCGGCCATCTTCTTCTGCTTGACGTCTGGGCGTGTAATAAACCTGCCAGAGAAGATAAAATGTGGAACGCAGGTACACGCTCAGCCAAGGCCTCAGCACAGAACCATCAGCGTCTCCCGGCCTCACACTCAGGCATCACTGCTCCCACACACTTGGCGAGCGCCTGCTGACGTGGGTGCAGGGTACACTGCAATAACTGCCACCCGACCCCCCACTTCTGTGCTCTGTAAGTGCCCCCCCCCTTGATTTGCTTCCTCTCGTAGAACAGACCCCCCACGCTCACCCATCTAGGGACGAGGTGCTTCTGAGACTGTGCCCGTCAGGCCAGTGACTCCCCCAGTCTCTCAAGCCACATGCAGGCGTGACCATCCCCACCCCCAACCCCACCTCCAAGGACCCTTTTACCTGCCCCTAGCCCCTCTAGCCCTCTCTGGGGGCCAGTGGTCTCTCCCAGCACCCCCAGCCCTCGCTGGGGGCCAGGTCCCATGTCTCCAGGCATCCACTGGGCCCACCTCAACCAGAAGTTCAGGCAGCACCCACGCAGACTCGCCCTCCCTCTCCCTCCTGGCTGCAAGTGACAGCATTCAGAGGCCCATCCACCAACATCCAAGACCAAAACCTGGAGACTCTGTTCCTCTTCCCCAAGTTCTCACACCAGCCCCCCAGCACTGACTGCCCCCCTCGCTCCTGGACCCGGGAACAGCAGGGAGCCCTGCCATGTGCAGTGCCAGGGACTTGGGCTCACAACACAGCAACAGTAACAGAATTTCCAATGTGGCAGGCATCATGCAGGAAACAGCAGGGTAATCCACCGGCATAACCTGCCACCAAAACCTCAGGTCAGCATCCTTCACGCAGAGAACTCTCACGCTAGAGGAGAGAAAGTCACTAAGGAACTCGTGGACACTAACAGTCAGTTCACAGCATGGAAGCGTTAAAACGCACCAGTAACCAGTGACATACAAGTTAAATACTTGTAATGGAAAACCCAATGTTTCAATGCAATGCTTCCGTCTGACTCTGAGAGTGCCCTGTGCGGCTGAGGCTGAGTTGGGACAGTACTGGGCAGCACTGGGAACAAGGTCCTGAGAGCCTGCTGGACCCCAACGATGGCCTCATGCTCTGTGGCCTATTCTAAGGAAATAACCCCAAGCACCAAAGCGGGTCCACACCCAAAGGCAGCCATCACGACAGGTACTGTAGTCACAGCACAGAGGAAGGCAAAGAAAACAACACGCTTCCTATCAGAATCACATGTGGCTTCCCTTCCTGACTTTCTGGATTCCGAATTCCCAACCCTCTTATACTGAGCATACCTTCCCTTGATAATCAAAAGAAATACGCTACTTTTTAAAATCTGATGTAATCAATAAGAATAAAGGCATACTTTTCTATTGAAGAGTTTCTACAAAGCAACACTCATAGGAAACTGTCACCTTCCTGATGGAAAAGCTCTCTTGCCACCACTTGCTGTGATGCCATCAAGACTTGACAAAACGCAGCTGCCAATAAAGGGTCCACGATTGAAGGGAAGCAGGCGTCCTCCCCATGCGCTGCGGAGCCGACGGAGAGCCCACGGGCCACGGGGCAGCGTCGGGGGCACAGGCAGCTCCATGACATCTCGGGACACAGTCCCTGTGCTCCAGTGCCAACAGGAGGTACATGGGGCCACGTCAGGGATGCAGGCAGCTCCTCGAGATACCAGGACATGAGTGCAGACGGACGATGCACACTTTATGCCCACGACCTCACTTAGAACAGCCACCACCAGAGAAATGACCGAGAGCTACGGCAAGTCGCACGTGTCTGGGATGGCAGTGGGTAGCCTGCAGTACCTGAGACCTCTGCAGTGATGACACCCTCTGTCTATGAACACTCTGAAATCAACACCCTGCACCATGAAGGTGAGAACAGCTGCAGATACCACACCGCAGCACCACGCACGCCCGTGACTGCGGGTCCCAGAGCATCTTAAACTCAGATGTGGCCTTAACCAAGCGCTGCCTGTTCGTCTGACCACAAGGTGGCGCTGCAGCACCTCACCAGCTGCCCTGCTGTCCCGCCCTCCCTAACCTGCAGGACACCCAGGGTGACAGCTTGGGGTTTCGCCTCCCCACCCCATAAGCTGGATGCTCCATCAAGGCAAGCACAGCATGAATCTACCAAACCCTCAGTACTGCAGGTGATCAAAATAATAAGCAAATAATAAAAGCAGATACTATGTTTCATTTAACAAATTCAGCAATTATCTGTGAGGTTACACCCAATGTTGGTAAATATGGGGGAAAAGTGACTTTGAACTGGCTTGACCTTTCCATTAATCAAATGTAAAACCCCTAAACGCTCATTCCACTTCTAGGAATCCCCCCTGAGGGCAACAGACGGCTACACAGTTCCATGCAGAACGTTCACAGCAGTGCTGTTTTTAGTAACAAATTCAGGAGCATCCCAAACGTCCAACGGGACTGGCAAGTCTGACGTGCTCACACCAGGTAGCTGTACAAACGTCAGCAACCCCACCTAAAGGCCTGAGCGAAGTGCCACTATTGTCTGCGTGTGAAGCAGCACACCACACTGTACACACCTAACATGCACACAAACAACACGCACAAACGGACACACACACGTACACGGACATGGCGTACACACCCAACATGCACACACACCGCAAACACCAGAAACATGACAGACACCACACACACATACATCACACACACAAACAACACGCACAAACGCGACACACACACACACACGTACACGGACATGGCATACACACCCAACATGCACACACACCGCAAACACCAGAAACATGACAGACACAACACACACATACATCACACACACAAAACACATGCACACGTGCACGACACACACACACACGACCCGCACACACAACATACATGTGACATGCAAACATGGTATGTCCACACAACACACACCCAATATGTGCATGCACACATACAACATGCACACAAACACAACACGTGCACACACACAACATGCACACAAACAACACGTGCACACACAACATGCACACAAACAACACATGCACACAAACATGCACACGAACACAACACGTGCACACACACAACATGCACACGAACACAACACGTGCACACACACAACATGCACACGAACACAACACGTGCACACACCCAACATGCACACGAACACAACACGTGCACACACACATGTTCACACACACAAGCACACACTCAGCCTTCTCACACCACAGTGCCCAAGGAGTCACATCTCTGGGTGATAAAAGGATATGTGGGTTTTATTTGTTCTCAGGCTTTTCTGTATTTTCCAAAATACATATGATCCCTTACATAATTAGAAAGAAGCCTGTCATCTTTTTAAGTCCTTGACAAAAACATAAGGCACCTCTGCCCCTGGTTTCCCCTCACCCAGGTGAAGCTTTTACCTGAGCCTAACTAGGAGGCGTTGCCCATTTCCCCAATGACAACATCCAAAAGTTTTTAAGCCAACTTTAAAGTTCTACAAACGCAGAGGAAAACACAAGTGTCAAGCTATGTAACTTATTTGACTGAGTACACATTTAAATCACTTGCCACATACAATGTCAACTTTCACGTTTCAGGGAACAAGTTGGCACCCCAACCCACCTCCCACACCATCGCACCCAGCTCTCCAGCCAGCTCTCCAGAGAAACTGTCTCCACAATACACTGCCGAGCACAACCCATTCTCTAGTCAGCACTGGTGTTTGGGATTTTTATCCCAAGCCACAATGACCTGCCCTGGTGGTACAGTAGTTAAGAGCTCTGCCACTGACCAAAAGGTCGGCAGTTTGAATCCACTAGCCACTCCTTAGAAACGCTATGGGGCAGTTCTACTCTGTCCTATAGGGTCGCTGCGAGTCTTGGTTCATGCGTGATCTCCACAGACCACTGAGTGAACTGCTTCTTAGGCGATTTTCAAAGTCTCCTCTTGTATCCACCACCCGACTGGGAGACCATGCCCAAGAATGGCTGCTCCTGGCACCATCTGGACGTGACCCTACAAGCACCCCACACTAGCACCAAGGGCAGTCATTCCGGGCTAGACGTCTTCCTTGCCCAGCAACTCTGAGCCCTCTCAGAGGGCAACAGCACATGGTCGCATCCGGAAGCGTGTGGAAGACCTCACCAGGACTGCCAGCCTGGTGTCCTCCCTCTGAGGAATCACATGACAAGGACATGAGACACAACATACAATGTCACCCTCTCAGAAACCACCCACCGTGCACTAGCCTCACAACGGCCCCACAACCAATCCTGCTCCACATGGCCTGGGAGCCACCTGGGACTTACTTGGACACGAGGACAGCAGCCGCATCGCGGGCCTTGTCACTGACGACCAAGTAGGACTGAAAAACAAAGAGAAAGGACACACACCGTCACCTCCCTGGGTGTGAAGCTCACGGCCCCACACCAGTCCAGGCAGAGCGAGATCTAAGCGACGCCCCCACCCCCACCGCCGAGCAGCTCCCCCGAGAGCTGGGCCCACGGGCCAAGCTCCAAACTGCACTTCAACCAAAGGCTGAAGCTGCTAAATGCCATACCCCAGCTAGGGGCCTACTCTGTGCAGAGCTAGGCTGCACCCCTTAACACATAAATGTGCAAAAACAGCAGGAATGAAAAGCACACAGCAGTCACCAAGTATCAGGAAGAGCCACAGAGCCCTACAGGGTACCCGCCCGTACCAGGCCCACCCAGCACTGGGCCCACGGGGCACCCACTCGCACCAGGCCAGCACTGGGCCCGCGGGGCACCCACTCGCACCAGGCCAGCACTGGGCCCGCGGGGCACCCACTCGCACCAGGCCAGCACTGGGCCCGCGGGGCACCCACTTGCACCAGGCCCACCCAGCACTGGGCCCACAGGGCACCCACTCACACCAGGCCTGCGCGGCACTGGGCCCACAGGGCACCCACTCGCACCAGGCCAGCACTGGGCCCGCGGGGCACCCACTCGCACCAGGCCAGCCAGGGCACTGAGCCCACCAGCACGTTAGTGCTCAGAGCACTAGGAGTGGCCCATCGAACAGAAGACGACCTTGACTTTGTGCAAACACCTAGACTTTTTTAGGAGGCCTGCCTTAAGAGGTTCCCAGTTCTCCTCTCTACTACACTTTTTTCCAAACGCTACATTTAAGACGTCTGTTTTGCCGCTGCAGGCTGTCTGGAGGGCACTGATGCACACAGCACCAAACCTTTAAAGGCCACCCTCCCTGGGACCTGGCAATTCCACTGATCAGACAAGAAGACATCCGCTAGCACACTGTCTCTCACAGGACAAACCGGGAACAAACGACAGGTCTGTGAGAATGTTTTAAAGAAGGAGCATCTCCACAAGGAAGCGCTTTCTGCAATGAGGATTCTGGGGCTGACATCTACTTACCGACAGAGCAGGACATTCACGATGTACTGCTGGGGAAAACCTGGACACAGAGCAGTGAGCCATAAGCCTACTTCTTAAAAACGCGCGTTTGCGTGGGGCAGCACCACGCGCTGGTGAAGAGCCGGCTTGGGAGCAGAATGCCTGGGTTCAAATCTGGATCCACCACTCATGACCAAATGAACCACTTAAGACTCTTACCTTTACGCCTATTTCTTTCTCAGTTAAACGGGGGTGAAAACAGCTAAACGTCTCATAAAGTAGGACTAAATTACACAATATATGGAAAGTCTTCAGAACAGTGCCTGGCACACAGCAGGCACAAGTGTGGGGACAGACTCTAGGATCCCCCGTGATCCCACCCCGATGCTCACACCCTGTGCGTCGGTGGGACACGGTGACTTGCTTCTAACTGACAGGATTTGGTGAAGGGGATGGGGTGTCACTTCCATGACTGGGTTACCTAAGACTGTGACTTCTATCTTGCTAGCAGACTCTCCCTTGCTGGCTTTGATGAAATAAGTTGCCATGTTGAGAGGCCACATGGCAAGGAACTGAGGGCAGCCTCCAGCCAGCAGCCCTGGAGGAGCAGAATTCCACCGCAGCCACTGAGACTGGACGCAGAGCCTGCCCTGGGGAACGGCAAGTGCAGCCTGTGAGAGGTCTGGAGGGAGGACCCACTAAGCCAGGGCCAGACTCCTGACCCTCAGAAGTGCGAGGTGTGAAATGTGTGTTGTGCTGAGCCACTAAATTTGGGGGTAACTTTTTATGCAGTAATAGATAACTAATGCAATAAGCTATGTTTGTATGCATACTTGCATGAAAAAATAGACAATCGTTATCTGTCGGTACTAGAAACTGGGAGATTTCAATCTAATATTTTTTCTTGCTTTTCTTTATTTTCGAGTTTTTCTGCAACAATTGTGTATGATTTATGCAGTCTTAAAAATTAAATTTAAAACATCTTTCTCTTCCATTCCCCCTAAAACCTCTTGTATGCCACTATTATGCTTAAGAGTATTTGCACTATCTACAAAGAAATAAAACTTCTCTAAGGTAATTCATCCTAACCTGCATGAATTATCATAATCTCAAAATAAACTATAAAACACGTTTCCTCTTCGCTGAAAAACAAGAAAAGCAGTCCAAGAAATATATAAAGATCAAAAGCTTGCCTAATTAAGCCCTAATAGCAAGACAAGTGGGAAGAAAACAATAATACTGGCCCAGTCACATTTACCTCTGCGATTTGGAGAATACGGTCCATTGTGGACATCTGTACTGGCCCAGGCTGAGCGATGAGGTTCCCGTCAAGCCGTGAAAAATCGAAAGGGATCAGGCAGGTCACGGAGAGCCACAGTAACAGCATGTAGCGGGTTTCCCAAGTCTAAGAAGTCAGGATTAAATGAATGCAAGCAACAAGTAAGCATTTATGTATCTTTGGATTTAACAGGGAAACCTGCTAAGAATGATTCTTGAATAAAGGGTACAGGTAACAGACACATCCCAGTCTCGTCCTGCCACACAAGATGCCCGCCCCAGGCCCTGCAAATGCCAGGCCTCAGAGCCCGGACGCAGGGGGTGGGCCCAGCCCTCTCTACATGTCTCCCAAGGGCACACCCACTGGCACAGCAGACAAAAGGAACATCAAAAGTGAACAAAGGAAACTCATAATCATCGGCACAGCAGCTTCTCTTCACTGGATCTTCAATGTGCAACCCACCTTCGGAGAAAGTTAAAGATAGAAGACAGATAAAAAGACCTCAGAATAAAGAAAAGAAATTCTCCACTTCTGGCCAGTAGAGGATGCACTTATTTTACATAGTCAGTAAGACAAGATTCCAGCGTTTCCCTGGAATCTCTCCACGGGGAGGCCCCCAAAGCACAAAAGAGAGAAGTGTATTTAACACGGAAAAAACAGAAGCAGGAATTCTGACTCAAGTCTCCCATTAAAATCAGGAGAGGATCCCACTGAGACAACTCCCCGAGTTGCATAGTTATAAACTGTGTGCTGTGTGAATGCCGTATTGTGCAGAAAGGAGTGGACACAGCAGGCCTGCATCTGCCAGACCAAGAGAGGCCGCTGCAAGGTTGGCCCCGGGCTGGCATCTGGGAACGTGGATCTCAGGAGAGCTCCTACAGGTTCCTAAAGGATAAGAGAGGCTCACTGTGCCCAAACTGTGCAAACATATGGTTTATGCTTAACTCTTGCTTTCCTTCCAGGAATCTGGAATTCTGGTTCGCACCAGGCAGAGGGTGCCTACGTGACCAGCCCCCAGTAAAAACCCTGCGTGCTGAGTCTCCAGTGAGCTTCCCTGTAGACAACACTTAATATGTGCTGTCACAACTTGCTGCTGGAGGAGTAAAGTGCTCCTGTGTCACTCTGCTGGGGGAAGACCTGCAAACTCACGCCTGGTGTCCCTGGGCCCCTTCTCGTGTATCACTCCCCTTTGCTGACTTTTGTGTCCTTTTGCTGCAATAAATCCTAGCCGTGATGAGTCCTGGAAGTCCCCCCAGAGAGTCTCTCAACCTGAGGGTGGACTTGGGGACCCCAACAGAGTTGTACAGTTACACTTGAAGTTTAAACACCACGCATGGTGACAGATGTATCACCAAACTGTACCTAGGCATTTTTTTCTTTATAAAGAGCATTTTTCAAAGGGAAAAAAAATTGAAGCAACGTATGTAACAAGGAAAGTTTTGCAAAGTCAAAAGAATAAAGGAGGAGGAATGATATAAAACAGAACAATGAGATGAAACTGGGAGACACAGAAGAGGGAGTCGCCAGTGCAGGAGGTGAACAAACGGGGGGAAAGGAGCAGGAAGAGGGGAGGTGAACAAACGGGGGGAAAAGGAGCAGGAAGAGGGGAGGTGAACAAACGGGGGGAAAGGAGCAGGAAGAGGGGAGGTGAACAAACGGGGGGAAAAGGAGCAGGAAGAGGGGAGGTGAACAAACGGGGGAAAAGGAGCAGGAAGAGGGGAGGTGAACAAACGGGGGAAAAGGAGCAGGAAGAGGGCTGAGAGCAGGAAAGGGACACTCACCTCATGGTCTTTAGGATTCTGATTTGTAAACATATCTAAAACAGGCTGTACATTAGCCACTTCATGAGGAAATAAACGAAGAAATACTTTATATCCTCGAACCTACCAAATAAAAACAAAATACCAAATTATTATAGAGTTATAAAGCACAGACAGTAGCAAAATTATCTTCTCCTCTAGACATCAAAAATCACCACCTATGTGATACAACCTCACAAAACTGAAGGAACAATAAGACAAGCTATCCTTGCTCCTTGAACCATTTCATTCATTAACTACATCCTATCCCAGTCTAACCAATCTTGCATACGGCTCATCAGAAATACAGACATGTTACAAGCTGAAAACATGCTTCTATGTCGTTTGTATGATTATCCCAAGGTTCATGAAGAATAAGTCTCCAAGAACCTCAGGGGTCTCCAAATTCACTAACATTTCTCTAGCACATCATCTGCTCCATAAAATGCAGCAGCACTACCCCTTAGGGAGGGATCCTGCCCTTGAACACCCAAGCTGCAGAGCAGTGTGTGCCCGGGGCAACCTGCCCCCGAAGCACAGTCAGGCCAGAGCCTCCCTCCACCGTCTAGCAGCAAGGCTGTAACATGTGGCCCCAGAGCCACAACCCCCACCCCGAGATGCTCGGAGTCCCACCCACAGACCATAAGTCACATCCCCTGGGAGCCCAGAAGAAATGCAGAGGATCAGGCCCAATCCCAGATCTACTTCATCAGAGTCTACATTTTAGAAGATCCCCAGGAAACTCACATGCACATTAAAGTTTGAGAAGCACTTCTATTTCCACCAAGTTTGGCTGCTTTCTCCTGGTAAGAAACTTTTCTGAGTCCATCAGCTCACGCGCACGAGCCGGTTTGGTCACGCGCGTGTGCACTTTCTCTCCCCCTCCTGCCCCCTTTCAACTTCGGTGGCGACTCAGTGTATTCAAATGCAAGATGCTAAATATCTTGGACACTGTTTAAGCCAAAGGATTCCCTGGATCACTAAGATTTGATCCCCAAAATATGGTAAAAAGAAGTGAAACCCACAGCTTGTGTTTGAAACCATCTTTCCTGTGAAATAACACTCTGGAGAGTAACTTGTGGCCCGAGCATCAACTGTCAAGAGCCCTGTGAAGGTTACCTTGGTGATGAGGTAGAGAAATTTAAAAGCCAGGTGGACGAGGGAAGGTGGAGATGCCTTATCTTGCACTATGCCCAACAACAAGTTCATCATCCATTCTGGGGAAAAACATACCAAAAAACATTTGTTATAAAATGAAACAGTATAAGGATAAAACAAAGTGTAAAACTTTAAAAGGAGAAATACTGCACAAACTTAACAATAAATGTTAAAAAAAATTATCTCTCACCAGAAAACAACAAAATGCAAAATAATATCACACAATTTTCCCAGGTAATAAGCAGCTCTATGTCTACGTTAAGGAGCCCTGGTGGCACAGTGGTTAAACGCTCAGCTGCTAACCAAAAGGTTGGTGGTTCAAACCCACCAGCTACTCCGCAGGAGAAAGATGTGGCAGTCTGCTTTAATAAAGGTTAAAACCAAACCAAACCCATTGCCGTCAAGTCAATTTCTACTCATAGGAGACTGTCACATCTTTCTCCACAGAGCAGCTAAAGGGTTTGAACTGCCAACCTTTCAGTTAGCAGCTGAGTGCTTAACCACTGTGCCACCAGGGCTCCTTCCATAAAGATTACAGCCTCGCAAACCCTATGGGGCAGTTCTACTCTGTCCTAAAGGGTCACTATGAGTTGGAATTGACTCGATGGCAATGGGCATGGGATGTCTATGTTGGTAAACATTTCAAAAATTCAAATTCAGTCTTGGCAAGGATATAAGGAAAAGGGCACTCTCATATACTATTGATAAAAACATAAGTCAACAAACTCAGAATAAGTATTAAAAGCATTTCTACTTATATGAAATTAGTGTAAAAAATTAGAAAACCTCACAAAGATTATGTTGAGGATGTTGTGTTACTTGCAAGAATAAAAAACTGGGAACAGGTGTCCACACACATGTGCCTCGCAATCCCCGAGAACCTACTAAAATAAAAGTGCAGTTGCACAAAAGGAGAAGACCCTGAACTGCAGCAACATGGAGGGGAAGAGGTTTTAACAGACTTCGGGGAGGAGGGAAGATAGGAGAGCTCCAGATTAAACAGGCAGAGAAACTCACAGAGGCGAGACTGTGACAGGGCCCCGGGCTTAGGGCCAGAAGGTACAAACGCCGCCCTACAAGCCTCCGAGCACAGCAGCCCGCTTTCATCCCAGGGCAAAGCTCTAAGCCAAACGTTTCGGGCAGTCTGGGGTGGACGTGAACACCCCAGATAAAAGCCTTCTTCATTCTGGTGTTTGTAGCATCCTCAGTCTGAGAGAAAACTCCCACCATCTCACTGACACTAAGAGGAAATCTGCCCATCAACTTGCCACACTGCCCCACACAGAGCTACCGATCAGGGTTCTCATTCAGGAAAGAGTCGCTGGGAAAGTTAGTGAAGGAAACTACTGCCGGCATCCGTTTTGTCTTAAATATAAACAGACAACCAGAGACCACCAGGCAGAGAGCAAGAACCAGGAACGTGAAAGATAAAGACCAAATTAGAGAAAAAAGCTGACCCCAGAGGAAACAGAGAGAACGCAGGGCCTGAAGAGAAGAGGAACCTGCACTCAGAGGTTCACAAACAGAGACGACAGAGAGCAATTACACAGGGCAGACTGAACAATCAGTGAAGCATCAATCAAGGAACAAAAAGGCATAAATCCACAGTGAGAAACACAGCAGAGAGGACACAGCCATACCCAAGATGTCGGAAGTGACTTGGGAGCAAGTGGGAAGTGGGACATGGTCGAGCCAACATACTGAGGCAAGCTGCAGCAAGAACAACAGGAGACCCAAGATCAGAGGTGCCAGGACTGCCAGAGGCCGGGTGCAGGGGGCTGGAAACAGGAAGACGGTCTGAGGCCTCCCAGCCCGCCGCCCCTCCACATCCTGGAAATAGGACGAGGGTCCAGGGTCTCCCAGCCCACCGCCCCTCCATGTCCTGGAAATAGGATGAGGGTCCAGGGCCTCCCAGCCACCCCTCCACATCATGGCAGAAGACTGGCAGTTTACTCTAGAGCTGTGGCAACCAACACTGCTGCCAGCCACACGTGCTTTTTTAAATTTAAATTAAAAGAATTAGAAATTCACCTCTTCAATCACACTGACATATTTCAAGTGCTTAACAGCTACCTGTGGCTGGCTGCTGCCTTCTTGGACAGCTCAGACCTAGAACATCCATCACCCCACGAAGTTCTGCTGGACAGTACTGCTCTGGACAGGGCAAGCATGGGAGGCTCGGGACACGACAGCCAGCACAGCCCCTCCCCCCACGACACAAGGCCTGGCAGCCGGAAAACCTGGCCACCTGACCACCAGGTATTGCTCCTGTGATAAATTAAATTTTAAAAAATATATCAAACCAAGAACAAGAGCTCTTAGGAGTGAAAAATGATTGCCAAAATAAATTCAAGAACATGTCTGCGTGCAAAACAAAGAGATCAAAATGCAGAACTATAAGAGAAAAGGTAAGGGACCCAGCGGAGCTGTCCTGGAAACCAACATCCAATTCACAGGCACAGCAGAAAAGAAAGCGGAAGTGGAGAAATCATCCAAGAAATAACAGCAGCAAAGTGCCCAGTGCCAACAGTGCATATCTCCAGCCTGAGTGTGCACCCAGTGCCCAGCACAAGAAAAGACATGGCTCAGAGCACACCACACCCTCCCAGAACTTTCAGAGGAAACAGGCTTCTGAGAAAGGATCTCAGACATAAGACCTGGTGATATGGGATGCAGCGTGGGAAGACAGTGGAGTGACACCTTCACCTCCACCTAGGCAAACTGTCCACCAAGAATGATAACTTGTCTGTGCTGTCTAAGGACAGCATCCAGAAAGCCTGCCATCTACAAGCCCTCATTAGTCATTCAGAGAAGGAAAACACCAGGTCTATAGGGACCAGGGCCTTTTAAAAAGCTCATATGTGCACACCAACAGCTAGCCCTCAGTGCTTCACACACAACATGTCTTGTTTAAACTCTCAAGAGCCCGAGAGGCAGGCCATCCTGATTCCCATTTCACTGATGAAACTCGGACAGCATAGGTCATGGCTAAGCGACAGACGGCACTGGGACTGGAACCCAGGCACTCTGCCCCTCGTCCTGCCCCGTGCTGCCTCACGTGCTACCTCCCACCTTCCCATGGCAAATGTCACTTTTGTAGGTAGAAAAGGAAATTCTTTAATTCAGTATAAAATAGGTCAAAAGTATACAAAACAAGGAAAAATAAAAGAAACATACAAAAAATCACTCCCTATATATTAAATTAAAAAATTAAGGAAACCTAAACCTCAGTGTCTTCTTCCGTAAAATGCAGACGACCAAGAGACCCCGCCATAGCTGGCAAGAGGATTAAATGATGACCCATGTGAGGCCCTTGGTCCTGTGTGGCCGTTACCAGAAAGACAGGACGTGCTCCATCTAGATGGGTGAAAACACACACGAGCGAGGATCTGTTCTTCAAATAACAGCAAGTGAGAAAGCAGTTCAAACAAATCTGCTCCCAGCCTAGCACAACGTCCAGAACTCACACCACTCTCACAGGTTTGCTAACACGCCGCGGCACTTCCCGGCGTTTCATCCTGACACACACACACGCTAGCATGCAGACTCCAAGTCCATCAATCTCTTTTTACCAAACAACTGAAATCAAATTTGTTGGGGAATGGTCTGCCTCTACACCTCCCATCCGGGCTGCCTAAGTAAAGGCCCTAGGCTCAGAGCATTCTCTGCTAAGCAGGCTGGGAAGTGCATCACCTTCTCTCTCCCAGTTCCTTTTCCATGTCAGAGAAGTCTTCCTTTTGTTCTGGGCACACAGTAACTGTCTCTGTCTCTTGCACATGCTTGGGCACCATACAGCACCTGGCCAGCCCCGCTTCTACATCTGTTCCCAGAGGGGAGGGAACGTGTCAGATTGTAGGAACCAGCCTTGAGGGGTGGACTGAAGGGGAAACAGGTTTTGAGAGGCTAAACATGAGCACCCTCATGTGGTCTGCTAGTTCACTACAGTTCACTAAGTTATCCTTATGTAAGTCCCTGGTTTGTAGCTAGTATTGTCTACCACCACCATAAAACCTCTGCCCTCCCACTGCGGGGTACGGAGATCTGCTCAAGTCCTGCAGCGCCTAGGATTTGGCCTCGTATGTAAGTCTCCCTAGTAAACTCCTTCACTGCCACACTGGAGTTTCCCATCTCTTTCTTCAGTCTCTTGGTACCCTCCATTTCTGGAGGCAAATTGCAAGTTACTGGTCTGTGCCTGGACAAAAATCCTCAACCACTATTCTTACCAAGGTGAGGGTCCAACAGGTGAGGCTGCTCCTGGTACTTGTCCATTATCACTGGAAAAAAAAGAAGCGTATGTGAGAACGAATCAGCATTACTGGCACTGTACCGCTGGCTTCAGGAGCCTTTCTGTTCTCCTTGCTGACTGCCACAGCGCTCCCTTTCTCTCCCCAGACAACTCCCAAGACAGCATGCCCCTCCTCCCTCACAGATGTGAAGCATGCTCCTGGTGAGAGCTCCCCACCTTCTTCTTCCTCAGGGCCAGGTCCAGCCCACTCAATCACCCGTCCACTGCATGCCCCTTCCTCAGTCCTCACCTCCTGCCTCCTCTGAACCCTCCCTGCCTTCCTGTCACTTCCTCACTCTCCCCTTCCCTCTCCCCTGGCTCCGCCTCCTGTCAGAGCACTTAGATTTGCCCTTCATTACACACACACCTTCCACTCCCTCCATTCTCCCTCTGCTGAAGCTTGGCTCCTTGGCACCCCATCTTCATGCCACAACCTGCTGAGGTCCAGGCCACCTGGTTCTGCCCCCACCAGCACGCTGGAATGGCTCCCATCAGGTTCAACAACCTCTCCACCTGCAGCAGTCCTCACCTGCCACACACCTCCACATGTGACCACACTGACCACATCCAGCATGTGGGACTCATCTCACCCTCAGCACAACCCTATAAATGAGGTATAAATGCTATCCTCCTTTGCAGCTGCAGAGACTGAGGCTCAGAGCAATCTAGTAACTAGCCCAGGTGGCAGAGCCATTCAACCCAGGACAATGGAGCCAAGGCCGGTACTCTCTCTACTCACCACCCTGCTGCCGCACTCATACAGTAAGAGGGCTGCCATCCCAGACAGAGGAAAACAAAAGTACACAGAAATTTCTTTAGCTAAAAGGGTAAGCAGCAGGCACTGGCACTGATGTGCTTATTTCCTAGCTCCTAATGTTAGCGTGAAAAATCTACCATTCTTGGCTCTGTAAGTTTTTTGTGAAATCCACCATACACCTTTTCTGGTTGCCTCGTGTCCAACTTGTGTGACCTGTCACAGCTGACAAGGGTCTCCTTTCCTCCACTGCATGATGTCCCCCGCCACTTTCTGAAGGGGGCCAATCCCCCCACTCTGCTACCCTGACCTCTTCCATGGTGTTATGAATTATGTCCACAAAACATATGTGTTGTAAAGACTAACCTCTATACCTGTGGTTATATTCCCATTTGGGAGTAGGTTGTCTTTATTATGTTAACAAGGCAGGATTAGTGTGGGGTGTATCTTGAGTCAATCTCTTTTGAGACATAAAACAAATTAAACAAGCAAGCTATGAAGCAGAGACGGAGGAACAGAGATGCCAAGGCACATGAAGATCACCCAGGAGCAGAAGCTCAAAGAGACAAGGATCTTCCTCCAGAGCCGACAAAGAGAGAAAGGCTTCCCCTAGAACCAGCACCTTGAATTCAGACTTCTAGCCTCCTAAACTGTGAGAAAATAAACTTCTGTTAAAGCCACCCACTTGTGGTATTTCTGTTATAGCAGCACTAGATAACTAAAACACATAGTCAGCCTTGAAAACCTTTTTCAAGAACATCATCTTTTTAATTCCTTGCATTCCAGGTTATAAATCCTATGGGTTTACTCCTTTAAATCAACTGCTCAATTATCCTTACTCAATACACTTATGTTTTCGTATTTAGTTTTCCTAAAACATTCACCTAATAATGTCTTTTTCTAACTGGTCAGACCACTGGGATCTCTACACGCGATTTCTCAGGACCAAGGCCAGTGCCTGTTCTTTGCTTATTTATAGTTTTAGCCAAGAAAGTCCCCTCCGTAGGTGCCCCACCTTCACTGCCCTGATCCAATCGTGTGCAGTGATGTGTGGCACAGCCCTCCTCCCACATACACACTTAGTCTCGACAGTAGATAAAGCAAGTCTTGGGCTTTTCTGCATTCATTTGCTTCCCCCTTATTCGAAAACTCTGCAAACACTGATATCCTAGAACAGCACCCATCACCACGCGGGCTCAGGATAGCTCCCATCCCTGTAGAGCAGTGTTCCACCAAGTTGGCACTGAGGACCATTGGTGTCAGAATCCACTGACACGCTTGTCAAGTGCAGGCCCTGTGGGGTCAGCAACCTGGAGATGAGGGCAGGTACTTGCTTCCAAACAAGCTCCACAGGGAGGGTGATGTTCAAGGCTCTAAAACGAAGTTTGTGGGCTGTGCTGACCCTCCAAACCCTCACTCTCTAGCCTGACCCCACTCTCCATCACTGCCCCATCTCAGAGAACACACTCCCTCCCAAAGCACCTCTACTTAAAGAGTATATATTGAGTCCAGATCCAGCCTGCTACACTCAGCATGGCTCCCTGAGGCCAGGGCCATCCCTGCGGGTCCTGTGCCAGGCTTCCTGACCCAGGCTTCTCACTCCTCCTGAGCCCTCCTCCAAGGAGCAAGACGGGGAAAAGGGCTTATTTCCTCTCCCCTCCATCTGAGGCCTCCCTTGCACAAGTACACTGTCCCCTCGGGTGTGCATGCCACGTTTGTGGCCAGGTGCCGATAAAATTAAACAAGAAATGAAAGAATCTCTGCCAAAAAAAAACTGCATTCGTTCTACGCACATAACAAGCTAAGGTCAACCTCTGCCTTCTAGGAGAAAGTGTGCTTTTTCACTGTTTAAAATGCAACACTGCACATCAGCAGGCCACGCAGAGAAAGCCCCACAAGAGCAGCGTGGCAGTGTCCACTGCTGTCCCCCTCAGCCTGGCCCGCATGCGCTGGGGTTGTGCACTCTGTCACGCTGCTTAGGGGTCTCCTGGTCCCCAGCCCTTTCTTTCCCTTAACTACAGAAAGTGTACTCAGTTCTGAGTTCGAGAAAGAGGAAGAACCGCGTGGACTGCCTATCTTTTTTCCTCCCTTCCCTTCCCCTCGTTTCTCCACCGTCTCAGAATCAAAATTGGGCTGCTGAGCTCCTCCAAAGACAGGGCCGGATTTGCCGCCACCGCGGGTGACACACCCACGCAGGGCGCTGCATCCGAGGCCCTCGTCCCAGAAGCCAGTGTGGGCACGTGGCAGCGGCCGCCGGGGCTGCGGCACGCACCTCGGAACCGCTCCAGGGCCACCTCCCGGGCCGCCAGTTCGCCGTGCACGTCCCGCAGGCGGCCGAGTAGCTCGCGCGTCTCCGCGCTCTCGCCGAACGACTCCAGGGCACCGCCGCGGGCAAGCGCGTCGGGCTCGCGGCCGGCGTCCTCCTCCGGCTCCTCGGGGGCTACAGCCGCCGGCTCGTCGCTCAGGGCCATCCTCGGCGGCCTAGGGACCGCAAACAAGATCAGGGATAGGGCCCCGACCACGCCCGCCCAGAAGACCCAGC
>NW_004443964.1:486729-499870 GCF_000243295.1 Trichechus manatus latirostris
ACTCCCCGCGCCCCCAGCGCCTGCCTCAAGCACTCACGGCTCCGGCTCCGCTCGAGCACCGGGGATGAGGGATGAAGAAGGAGGCTGAGGAGGCTCCAGAGGCAGCAGCAGCCGGCACCAGCCCCGCCCCACAACCTCCGACCTCGCACGCCGGCCCAGATACGGAGCGCGCCAGCCACCAAAACAGCGCGCGCGAAAGCGGCGCTGCCGTCGGACTGGGTGCAGGACGGGCGCGGAGCCTCCGGCGAAGCGGAGCCTGGGAGGGGCGCAGTGCTGACCAGCCGAGGGCACAGTGTGGGGCCAGGAGCGGATAGCGGGAGCGGGGACCCCGGGCGGGGCAAGGCCAGGATGAGTCGGGGGCGGGGCGAGGACCCGAGAACGGGGGCAGGGGCGGAGCCTAGGTGCGTAAGAGGCGGGGCCCGGAGCGAGGTGGGTCCAGGGTGGGGCAAAGTCCTGGGCGAAGTCGCAGCTGGGGCCGATTTGAGCCCGTGGGTAGCGCCTGGGCGGATCCGAGAGCGGTGAGGCGCAGTCAGGGGCTGGGCGAGGGCGGGGTAGGCGGGAAGTGTGAGCCTGTGGGCGGGGGTCTGAGCCTGTGGGCTGGGGTCTGAGCCTGTAGGCGGGGTCTGGGCCTGCGGGCGGGGGGTCTGAGCCTGTGGGCGGGGGTCTGGGCCTGTGGGCGGGGTCTGGGTCTGTGAGCCTGGTATGGCCTGTGGGCGGGGTCTGGGCCTGTGGGTGGGGGTCTGGGCCTGTGGGCGGGGTCTGGGTCTCTGAGCCTGGTATGGCCTGTGGGCGGGGTCTGGGCCTGTGGGCGGGGTCTGGGCCTGTGGGCGGGGCGAACTCGGGTCAGACCTCCCGTCGGTGGTCGGCCGGCAGGGCCGCGGTATGTGGCAGGCGCTCGGAGGAGGAGGGATGTCAGGACCCGCCCGGCCGCCCCCCCTTGGCAGTGTGAGGTCGCTGGGCCGGCCAGAAGACGCCGCCGTCAGGCTCCTCACAGCGTGGCCCCTTTTCTCCCCGTTCAGCATGCGTGGGTTTGCTGACCAGGGCAGTTTGTCCTTTGAACCCGTTTCGGGGAACGTATTTCCAGGAAGTCTTCAACAGATTCACCTGTCTGCGCTGGGAAACGGCCTCCCGGCCACATGGACCCGCCATGCCACCACACTTCCCAGAAAGGAGGGACATGCAGGCACTTGTACCGCCAGAAATAACTGATGCTTTTGCCAGGTGTGACAAGGACGTGGTGGTCGTGAAGAACGTGCTCCTGTCTTGAGAGGCGCGCACGTGGGTGCCGCCCCTTCTGGCACCCACCGTTCAACAATGAAAGCCCAGGAACCCGGACACCATGGACACCCCAGCCACGCAGACATCCTGCTGCCCCAGGCTCTCCGCCTTCCCTCTCCTGTTTGATCCAGTGAAACTCTGGTTTAAGGGACGTGCACCACCTGAAGAGCAGGAGTGCAGAGGGCAGGCAATGGCTGCAGCCCTAATGCCTGGTCCCCACATCATGGGGATCCTTCCTTCCATTTGCCCCACCTGGTGGGGTGGACTTGGAGCCCCACTCAGCACTCCCCACTGGCAGCCCCCAATTCTGTGTGAGCCAGAAACAGGAGCCCGAGTCCAGTCCATCACAAAATGGCACCAGTTTCAGCCTAAGCAAAGGCAGGTCTGCGTTAATTTCTGCACCCAACTCCAAAACTCCCCCCAGATTATGAAATGTCACGAGCCTGTTGGTGACCTTTCCCGGTGGTCCAGGCCCCCATGGGGAGGATAGTGACACAGTGGGGCACTCTCATGCCCACAAGGGTGAAGGCACCGCTAAGACACAGTGGTCTGACCCCTGGAGACCCCCGGCTTCCAAGTGCTTTATTAGTTATTTGCAAACGAGGAGGGCGCCCTTGGCTAGGGCACAGGATGCCAGTGGCTGCTACTTCAGAAGCTTCCTCATGGTGCCCAGGGATGGGCTGCGGTATTCCCGCCCAAAATGGTTCCAGTGGTTTAGGTAGTTAAAGAGCTGGTAGAGCTGCAGCCGCCTGTCAAACCCGGGGGCCTTGGGGATCTTCCTGTGGTAGGCGGTGAAGAAGGACCTGGGAAACCCCCCGAACATCAAGGCAATTGCCAGTTCAAACTCTGAGTGGCCGTAGAAGGAAGCCGGGTCATAAATGATGGGCCCCATGTCATCCTCGGCCACGTTTCCCGACCAGAGGTCCCCGTGGAGCAGGGCAGGGATGATCTCCAGGCCACAAAACAGATCCGGGATCTTCACCTAGGAAAACAAACGTGCACAGAGGTATCATGGGACTCAGGGGCCACGATCTCATTATCCATCCAGGACTTGGAAATAAGGCAAAGGTGACCACTTGTCCGTCCAGGGTCACACTGCGTGTCAACCAAACCAAGGATAAGAGTCCCCTAACTTCAGGGGAATGTAAACATCTGACTGACTATTTAGCACTAATTTAGGTCTAGGCATTTCACACTTCTATAAAGTTTAATGTGGGGCATTGACACTGTTCAGTAGAGAAGACAGCCCCGAAGGTTACGGTTTGGTTGTCCTAGGCGACATGAAGCAGTTTGTACCTAGCACTTTCTCCACTACTCTTTCATTTCACTGCACAGATATGTCTGCATCTCTTTTGTATCCTGCTAGCTACTTCAGTAATGGGTTAAATAAAATCTCTTTCATCATGGTCACCACAGGTTGATAGGAGAATTCCATTTTTAACATTTTGAGAGTTGTGTTTTGAAAGCAGTCACTCTGGGGCACCTGCTTTCACTAGGCTGGGAGACACTTGCCCCTGGGCAGAGAAGGAGGGACAGGGTATGACTGAACAAGCGTTGTTCAGCAATAAAAGTAGTAATACCTGCCACCTTTCATGAGCCAGGCACTGTTATTTCAATCACCTCCACTTCACATGATGACACCTAGACACACCTCAGAAGAAAGGACTTTTTCTAGTTTAGAAAAATCAGCCATCGAGAACCCAGTGGAGCACAGTTCTCTGACACACATGGGGTCACTGTGAGTTGGAATCAACTTGACGGCAATGGGTTTGGGTTTTTTTGTTTGTTTGTTTGTTTGTATGTTTTTTGGGTTTTTTCCAGATAAGGCAAGATTAAGGCTAACCTGGTGGCCTAGCAGGTGGGAGATGCACTCGGGAGTCAAGCATGTCCTCAGCTCCCCATCAAGCCACTACTCAGGCGCTTAAACGTGTCCATGACGTGGGCAGCTCTGCTCCAAGCCCCGCGTGCCCTGCTCTGGCTGCAGTCTACCAGACAGCTCCACACCGATGGGGTGGGCTTGTGAGAAGACACCCCCTTTCCCAGAAAGGCCAACCCCACCTGTAGCTGTGACCAGAGCTCCCGTGCCTCTCTGTCAGCGTAGTCCTTCTCAACGAGGTCCAGCTGCGCCTGGAGCCGGTGCCGCGTGAAGAAGGTCGGCCAGTCCTCCTGCCACTCATTCACCTGGGCAGCGAGAGGAAAGAGGCCCGCACTGTGGCCAGCAGCCATGGGACAGAGACGCACATGGAATTCTGCCTGAAGCCTGAAGCAACCACTGAAAGAACCGAGCAAATGGTTACAGCTAACAGGCCAACAAAGGAGAGGAAAGGGACTCAAAAATACTCGGTTAATCCAAAAGAAGGCAGAGCAAAAGGAAACCGGGAACAAAGAACAGATGAGATAAATAAAAACAAACAGCAAGACGATAGACTTCACCCTAACCATATCAGCAAGACCCAACTGTAAACTCTCTACAAGAAATGCACTTTAAATGTAAAAGGCAGAGAAAGATCTCAAATCAACGACCTCAGCTTCTACCTTAAGCAACTAGAAAAGAGAAAATTAAACCCAAAGTAGAAAAAAAGGAAACAATAAATATCTTATTAGAAAGCAATGAAATAGAAAACAGAAAAACAATCAGAAAAAAAGCAACGTAACAAAAAGCTTTTGTTACTGCAATGGCGAGTCTGAGCCACCTGCCGCAGAAGCCAATACTGAAACGGGTGAGGTGAGCAGCGAGAGTGTTTTATTCTATATTGATATACAGGAGACAGAGGGAAATGAGCTCCTCCAAAAGACCTGTCTCCCCCTTGGAGACTCGCTGAAAGTTTTTATATGGAAAAGATTATAGCTTTTTTCCGGTGGTTACATTCTGCACCTGGCAATCCTTGAAGTTAGTCTTGCCCCGTTATTATGTTATTATCACGTCGCAGATGAGTAACTCTACCCTCCAAGGTCATTCTACCTCTCAAAGAGAAACTCAGTTAAACTTCAAAGTCATGGGAAAGCAAGGGGGAGGGGATAAAAGTCATAGGAGCATGCAAAAGTGAACAATGCAAGCTAGGCATTAACAATACCACAATCCCCAGGAAGCTAGGCCTTACTGCTGGCAGTAAACAATAAACGAAATTTCCACGCAGCCCCTTTCACTTTGAGAAGATCAGTAAAACTGATAAACTTCTACCCAGCTTTATCAGGAAAAAAACAAGGAAGACACATTATCAATATCAGGAATGAGAGCGGTGACATCACAGATATTGAAAGTATAATAAGGAAAGATTATAAACACCTTTATGTCAATAGATTCAACAACTTAAATTGACAGACTCCTTGAAAGACAAACTGCCAAAGCTCAGTCAAAAAAGAAGTAAATGACATGAATAGCCCTGTAACTATTAAAGAAATTGAATTTGTAGTTAAAATCCTTCCCACAAAGAAAATTCCAGGCCTAGATGACTTCACTGGTGAATTCGAACGAACATCTAAAGAAAAATAATAATAATTCCAACTTTATGTAAACTCTTCCAGAAAATTGAAGAGAGACTACATCCCGACTCATTCTTTGAGGCCAGCATTACTTTCCCAAAACCAGACAAAGACATTACAAAAACCCAAAACTACAGAAGAACATCCTTCATAGACACAAATGCAAACATTCTAAACAAAATTTTAGCAAAGAGAATCCAACAATATATAAAAAGGTTCTTACTTCACAACCAAGTGGAGTTGGTTTAATATTCACAAAATAATCCGATGCAATTCACTATATTAACAAATTAAAAAAGAAAAATCATATGTTCATCTCAATAGATGCAGAAAAAGCATGTGACCAAATCCAATACCTATTCCTAAAAACTGTCAGAAAACTAGGAATAGAAGGGAAATTCCTCAACCTTATAAAGAACATCCAAGGAAAACCTACAGCTAATCTCACATTTAATAGTGAGAAACTGAAAGCTTTCCCCCTAAGATCAGGAACAAGACCGGGATGCCTGTTCTAACCACTTCTATTCAACATCGTACTGGAAGCTGGAAGTTGAAAGGAAGAAAGAAGAAAAGAAATTAAAGGCATACAGATTTCAAAGAAAGAAGTAAAACTGTCTTTATTCACAGACAACGTGATTGTTTATGTAGAAAATATGATGGAATTTCAAAAAGAGAGAGAAGAAAAGAAAGCCACAAGAACTAATAAGTGAATTTAGCAAAGTTGCAGAATACAGATCTATACAAAAATCAACTGAAAACAATCAAGTGTATTTCTATATACTGGACACAAAAAACTGTAAATTTAAATTTTAAAAACTACCATTTTAATAGCATTAAAAATGGGATAAATATGACAAAAGATATGAAAGACCTGTCCACAGAAAACTTCAAAACATTGCTGAGAGAAATTAAAGAAGACCTAAATAAGTGGAGAGCTATTCCATGTTCACATATGAAAAGTCTCAATATTATTAAGTTGTCCGTTCTCCACAAATTGATCTATAGATTCTATGCAATTCCAAAATAATCCCAGCAGGCTTTTTTTTTCTTATTTTAGAAACTGACATGCTGATTCTAAAATTTATATGGAAATGCAAAGGCCTTAGAATAGCCAAAAAAGCTCTGAAAAATAAGAGCAGGTTGGAGGACTCACACATCCTGATTTCAAGACTTATTATGTAATCAAGACAGTGTGATACTGGCATAAAGATAGACAAGCAGATCAGTGGGACAGAGCAGAGAATCCAAAACCAACCCACACATGTACCAGACAAGTGTTCTTCACCAAAGGTACAAAGGCAATTCAGTGGGGAAAGGACAGTCTTTTCAACAAATGGTGCTGAAACAACTGGAAATCCATACGTAAAAACTGAACTTGAATCTATACCTTGTATCATATATAAAAATTAAGTTAAAATGAATCATAGTCCAAAATGTAAAATCATAAAATGTCTAAAAGTAAACATTGGAGAAAATCTTCGTGACCTTGGGTTAGGCAAAGATTCCTTAGATACAATGCCAAACATGATTCATGAAAGAAAAAAATCCTTAAATTGGACTCCAGAAAAAATTTAAAACTTCTGCTCTTCAAATGACACTTTTAAGACAAGAAAAAATAAACCTCAAACTACAAGAAAATATTTGCAAATCATATATCTGATAAACCAAACCAAACCCATTGTTGTCAAGCCAATTCCAACTCATAGCAACCCTACAGGACAGAGTAAAACTGCTCCATTGTGTTTCCAAGGAGTGGCTGCTGGATTCAAACTGCCAGTTTTGGTTAGCAGCCATAGCACGCCACAGCTCTTAACCACTGTGCCACCAGGGCCCCATATCTGATAAAGGACTTACATAAATTATATAAACTTGCAAAACTCCATAATAAGAAAACAAACAACCCATTCACAAAATGGGCAAATGGTTTGAATAGACACTTCACCGCTGAAGATATACAGTTGGCAAATAAGCACATGAAAAGACAGTCCGTATCACTAGTCATAAGGGAAATGCAAGTTAGAACTTAAACGAGGTATCGGTACGCACCTACTAACATGGCTAACATTAAAAATACCATGTGTTGGTGAGGATGTGGAGCAACTGGAACTCTCACACACTGCTGGTGGGAGTGAGTGTAAAATGGCACAACCACTTTGGAAAACAGTATGGAAGCTTCTTAAAAAATTAAATATACACTACCATCTGATCCAGTCATTCTCTTCCTAGATATTTATCCAAGATAAATAAAAGCATTTATCCACACAAAGACTTGTGCATGAATGTTCATAGCACCTTTATTTGTAAAAGCAAAAGCTGGAAATGACCCAGATGCCCCTTGACAGGTGAAGGGTAAACAGGTTGTGGTATGTCCGCACAGTGGAATGAACTGTTGATACTTTAATGACATGGATCAATAATTATGCTGAGTGAAAGCAGCCAGATGAAAGAGTACATATCATATCATTCCAGTTACCTTCAGTTCAGAAAATACAAACTGATCTATAGTGAATTATATCTCAGTACTTAAAAAAGAGAGAAGCCCTGGGAGAAGAGCTGAGTGACCAGGGCGTAATCCAGGACCATCTTCCCCAGATTCCGAGGGTGGGACCCCAGTGTGGGACATCCTCTTACACACTCAATTTCACCAGTGAGGTCACCACAGCTGCTGGTGATACTTGGGCCACCTAGGACATCTGTGCCCCAGAGACTCACCCCTGGCCACCCTATGGTCAAGAGCAACCTCTCGATAGCCCCACTTCTCCACAGGATCCCCGCACCTGGCCACCTCCTCAGGATGACTGGTGAGTTGCTTCAGTGCCTCTGTCCCAAACATGCCCCATGCAGTGAGCTGGACCCAGGCATCCAAGGCCTGATGACCTCCCCAGTCTTTGGCCTGTTGTGGCCATCAGTAAGCCCCTACCTCCCTCAAAACAGTGCAGGGCTCCCCCAGGACGAGGGCCAAGGTCTCCTGCAGGCTCCCCATCCCCCACTCTCTGGGCTCCACCTCCCTTGGTCCCTCACTCTCGTCACATTCCCTCCTGCGCTACAGCCTCTGCACCTGCTGTTCACACTGCTTGGAATGCTGTTCCACCTGCTCCACAGCCTCCCAGCCCAGTGAACCTCTAAGTCAGCTCCATCATCCAGGTATCTCAGTGCACACTTTGCTTTCAGAAATCAGGAAGACAATCTTGCTAGTGCTTGGGGGACTGACACTCTGCCACATAAAAGGAGTGGGGAGACCAGAGCTTAGGCATCCAGGACCGTTATCAGCTAAGCAGGGATGTCCCATCCAGGCACTCACCTGTGGGATGAAGCCGCAGCAGGTCACAGTCTGGAAGCCAAACTTGGTCACATATTGGGGCTCCGCACACCCAGCCCTCTGGCCTGTCGGCAGAGATCCTTGGTCTGAAAGAGCTGCTCAGTCTTTCTGTTAAATGCTAGACTGCAGCAAAATGTTAGTACAGACATGGGCAGTACTTGCTAGAACATGGGTGGACTAAAGATGTGTTGCGTACAGTAGCAGTTAGTCAACATATGGATCAGCCACGACACTCCTGTGTCAAGCACACTGGACAGCAGAGCTGGGTATAAAAGGAGCCATGAGCCAATTCTACTAGCTTACCAGCCCCATAAAAATCCTCATCTAACAATCTCGTTCTTCAAGTGCAGTGTAAAGGGAGATGGTGTGCAAGTCAACTCATTATTGAAACACCATGATGAAGCTCAGTGAGCACTCATCTGGGGGGACCATGCGGCTGGCTCAAGGGACATGAAATCCATCTGATCATACCCACTGTGCTTTCCTTCTCCTTCAACTTCTCCCCGAGCTTCTGGTTGTAAAGGTGCAAATCTGCTATCTGTTCTCCAAGTTTTGATGCCTGACTGAGGAAAGAAGAAATATAGCCAATTATAATAATAAATTTTTTAAAAACCCAATGTTATGGATTGAATTGTGTCCCCCCAAAATATGTGTTGTAAATCCTAATCTCTATGCCTGTGGTTATAATCCTATTTGGGAATAGGTTGTCTTTGCTATGCTAATGAGACAAGATTAGTGTAGGGTGTGTCTTAAATCAATCTCTTTTGAGATATAAAAAGAGATTAAACAAGCAAGCGAGAGAAGCAGAGATGGGGGAAGATTGATGCCAAAGCACATGGAGATCTCCAAGGAACCAGGAAACAAGCCAAAGAGACAAGGACCTTCCTCCAGAGCTGACAGAGAGAGAAAGCCTTCCTCTAGAGCCAGCACCCTGAATTCAGACTTCTAGCCTCCTAAACTGTGAGAAAATAAACTTCTGTTTGTTAAAGCTACCTGCTTGTGGTACTTCTGTCCTATCTAATGTTGAATATTGTTCTACATTCCTTTAAAAAAGAAAAGATACTCTCCGTTTTTTAAAAAGTTAAACGTGAACTCCAGGTTATGACCCTTTCCAAAGAATAAAATGGTATAAAACCACTAAGTGGGAGTAGGCTGGTGGGTTCAAGAGAAGTCTTAGGAGTTACTGCAGATTAAGGAGCAAATGCTCAAAAAGTAGTGGTAAGTGAAAAATCAGTTCCCAGTTTTTGTAAAAACAATGTATATCATAGAGGAAAAAGACTGGGATGATAGTCATACACCAAAATGTTCATAGTGCCGTACCCGCTGATGGAATTACGAGTGCTTTTATTTCTTCTTTACACAAGCTTGTGTTTCCCACATTTTATACAATGAATGTGTATGATTTTATAATTAGAAAAAAATAAATAAATACGTCTCCAGATAACTGATAGAATCAGACCTCAGGTTGCCCAGAGAGAGCTGTCGTTAATGTACGTTAAGGTTTGGAGCAGGTGACGGTTTGAAACGTGCTTGTTTTACAGCAGCCTCGTTAAAGCCAAAAGTAACCTAAACAAACGTCCTATTCGAGAAAGCAGTAACTTCTGTCTCCGCTGAGAAGGGCGGACTGGGATCCTGGGCCCTGCCACTGGCTGGGTGGTGCAGGCGACACCTCCTCATTCTCTCTCTGTGTCTCTGTCTTCTGTGTCTCTCTCTTGCACATCCACACACGCACACAAACACACACTCACATTTGCACATGTACACACATGCACACGTGTACACGTGCCCACACATACGAGTGCACACACGTGCGCAGATATACACGTGCACACACGTGTGTGCACACACCTGCTCAAGCTCCTCATCTTCAGGTACTCCATCACGAACGCGGCCCCGCCTCCTGGCAGGTCGATCACCTTGACTGGCCGAGGCACCCGCACCAGGCCTGTGGCCTGAAGGGCCTCCAGGCTCGCCTTCTCCCCCTCGAACATCTGCCGCGCCTGCGTCCAGACACGTGTGTCAGCTCCACGAGCTCCGACCCGAGTAGGACCTCGGGAGCCAGAGAGCCCATGACCGTCAGTTGCCAGAAACCGACCAGGGAGCAAGGCGTTGCCCCGCAGGCAGTGGCGTACAGAGTGGCCCTTCGGATAGGAAGGGGCTGCAGGAACAAGGCTGAGCCTGGGGCCGGGTGGTGGGCAGGACGCCGACAGTGAGCCCCGCTGTGAGAGGCCAGGGCCGGGAAGGTGGGGCTGCGGGGAGCTGCTCCCGTCAGGGAAGGCCCACTGACACCTTGTGCGCTTACTGAGCGCCCAGCAGGACACCAGGTGACACTGTCAGAGGGGGTGACACCAGCAGGATTGTCTATTTGTGCAGTTTCAGCAGAAATTCGTTATTTTAAATAAAACTATCCTTGTAGTTAGTTAGAACAACAAAACATTTTTCGTAAGCCCAGCTCACACGTATTAGTACCCCTAGGAGGCTGAAACTCTATGCTATTTTACTATTTGTATCTAACTCGCCCTGATCAGAGAGCTATCATCATCACCCAACTACAGTGACGCTTTGAACCCATGGCTGTCCGCACGCCCTATGACACTCACTGTTGTTTTCGGGGCTGCCTGTGTTTTCACAGTAGATAATTTTGTCAAATTTTCTGGTGTTTTACCTATGATGTTGTGGTAATTAGTATTTGCAAACCCACGTCGAAATTTTTTGAGAATGAAGTCATAATTAAAGGAAGAGAAGGAGAAAAATCAAAAACAGTGCAAAAAACATGACTAAGGATTCTGTATGATCTGGTACAGGAGGAGGACCACGGGGTGGGGGGAGGGTGACACCAACCCTAGTGACGTCACTGATGGGCACCGAGGGTTCAGAGGGCAAGTGGGGGTCCTGGCTGGAGGAGCTTTCAGGGACCACCTGGAAGGTTCCAAGGCCAGTGTGAGCCCTGAACCCAAACCTGTTTCTGGTGGGCAGACTAATCCTCATGTGAAGGGTTTTGTTGTTGAAATTAGATTCCTCGGCCTATCCCAGCCCTGGTGATGTGGCCCCCTCCCCAGGATAGTCGCTGAGCGGACATGGGCCGAGCTAGGAGGTCAGCCATGGGCAGGCCTGTCATGTTGTTGGGGCTGCAAAATTCAGGGGGGTGGGGGGGGTGAGGCCAGGGATTCAGGGGTGTCTCTCTCTGAGAAGAGCTGGGGTGCCTCAGGGCTACTCGGGCTGGCTATAGACAAGGCAGAGCATTGGGTAGACCCGTTATGGGAAGAGGGTGGATCCAGGGGCTGCATATCTGACCCAGGGAGGGCCAGGGTGAGGCAGGAGGGCAGAGGGGACATTCAGTGGACAAGGAGGATTCGGTGCCCAGTGGCCTTGCCCCAAACCTCCAAAGCAGGACTCTGGGCACCTCCCTCCCTGGACACCCCATCACTGCCAGGTCCCACAGCACCTGCCTGAGGATGACTCCTCCGCCCTCCAGCTCCCCTCTCAGCCTCCATACAAACCTCATGTTCCCCAGGGTCAGGAGGGAGGACGTGGTGGCCACGACCTAGGGCGGACTCTGGGCTGCACGGCTTCTGCCCTCCGTGTCCAGAGAGGGACAGGCGGTCCTCCTGGAAGGCTCTGATGCTTCTCCCAGTCAAACTGTGCTGGCTCAGCCCACCCCTCAGGGCCCTCGGTCTTCAAAGGGTGGGGTGGGCTGCAGAGGAACCCCGAGAACCCTGAGGCGCTGGGGTAGAGTTGACCTTTCCCCAGGTGAAGTACAATTTGGATTCCAAAAGATCAGAACGCTTTTCAAGGCATAGTGCAAACTCAATCTTTCTCTCTCCCTGTGTCTCTTTCTCTGTCTCTTTCCTTCTTTGTTCTGTTTTTCTCTCTCCCTCTCCCTTTTTCCCTTCTCCCTCCCTTCTCCCTCTCTCCTACCCCTGTGCCTTGCCCCTCCTCCATCAGCTTGCCCACAAGACTGTCCACGTGGGTGGACCACGGTGTTCTCCAGGCCTGCGCTGACCTGCCGTGTGGCTGTGGGAGGCAATCAGCCTGTGGCCGTGGTCGTCCCTTCTGGGAGGGGTCACCTGGGCCTCCTCTCCAGGCCGCTCCAGCTTCCACCTCCCAGGAGTCTACACTTCTTGTGCAGCTGCCCTTTGGCCTGGCCTTAGGCCAGCCCAGACAGACCCATGGGTCAGTTGTTACCTCTGTCACCAGAGCACCTCCCATGTATACCCAGTGCTGGGAGGTCTTCTCACTGAGGGTCTGCCAGGAGATGAGATGGGGAGGAGGGGGATGGAGAGCAGACAGGCCGCCAGGGGGAGCCGGGAGGGCCAGGGAGGAGCAGGCCAGAGGCTTCTGGGGATGAGAAACACCCCCAACCCAGGCCACTTCCCCATCAGCAGGGTGGAGCACCACAGCCAGTATCAGCAGTCCCAGCTCCTGTTTGTCAGGGCCACGGGGCGCCCACTGGCACACCTCCAGGCAGCACGGAGCACACAGCACAGAGCACCCCCGCACAGCCGGCCACCGTTGCAGCCTCTTTTTACAGATGGGGAAACTGAGGCCCAGAGGGATGAGCTCAAGTTTCCGCAGCCGGGATGTGGCAGCTCCCAGCTCTGCCGCTAATCACCACTCCCTCCAACTAAGAGTCCCCATGGGGTGGAGCCCAGTCTCCAGCCTGGCTTGGGGGAGGGCCTCACTAGGTGGGCTGTGCAGGCATCCTCGGGGGGTGGGCACAGGGACCAGGAGGCCGGAGGAGCAGCATCCACGGTTGAGGGGTCTGAGGGGTGCTAGACTGGGGGTGACGAGAGAAGAAAGGAAATGAGGGCTGGTGCGGGATCCTCGGCCTGAGTGACTGCAGGGGGGCATGAAGGTGGGCTCGGAGTCAGACAACTGGGGGGAGAAAAGTGAAGTCCACAGCAGGTGGGAATTCGGGGGGAGTCTCCATGTTGGATGCGGGGCGCGAGCACATGGAAGAATCCAGTCCCCTGCCCTACCAGGCAGCTGGACCTCCAGGTCCCTCTGCAATTCCCTCCCAGCCCCCCGCCCCCCCCCCCAGCAGCTGGACCTCCAGGTCCC
>NW_004443964.1:499970-502963 GCF_000243295.1 Trichechus manatus latirostris
GTGGGAATTCGGGGGGAGTCTCCATGTTGGATGCGGGGCGCGAGCACATGGAAGAATCCAGTCCCCTGCCCTACCCAGCAGCTGGACCTCCAGGTCCCTCTGCAATTCTGTTCCAGCCCCCCGCCCCACCAGGCAGCACTGAAGGGGCCCACAGAGCAGGCGGGCCTCCCCCAGCTGCCCAGGAGCCCCTCTGAACCCGAGTCCTTTGCCTTCTGGCCTCCAGCCGGCCTCTGGCCTGGGGTGGGGGTGGGGGGGTGCCCGCATGCAATAGCCAGCTTTCTCCACGTGTGAAAGGTAACTGTTCCATCAATTATTAAAGAGAAATATTGTAAGAAGCAAGCATCGGGAACCAGGCCTAAACAGGACAGCCCGTGAGCGAAGCGACTGTCAGAGAGTGCCTGGGGTGCCCCACTCCTGAGCTTCCACCTGCTGAGCAGGACGAGGGCTGAGAGCAAGCCCAGACCCCAGACCCCAGGCCTGCCTCCTTCCACGCAAACAAAACAAACGTGCACGGGGCAAAAAGAAAGTAAATTAATCCCTCAGCAAAGACAAATATCCCAGGTCCCCCAGACAACGGTGAAACCCGCTGACCCGGAGCTGAGAGCTTCCCCTGGGCCACAGCTGACCTGGGGCCTGACCTGGCAGCGACACCGCAGGGCGGGCCATCCCCCCGCCCCCACCCCGCACGCAGCCCCCGGCCACGGCCCCGGCCCCGAGGGGCGCACCTGCGTCCTGCGGTTCACCTTGACGAACACCGGGCCAGCGTCTGTGTCGTAGGCGCGGCCTTCGCTGATGTAGCCGGCCCCTGAGCTCCCGAAGGCCCGCAGGGTGCGGGTGCGCAGCTCCGCGCGCAGCAGCTGCTCCATGGGGACGCGGGCGCGGGGGGGCAGGGACCAGGCTGGGCCTGGGGGCAGCGGCCCGAGCGGGGGCGGTGACAGGGACCCGAGGAGCCGCGGGAGGGGCACCGGGGCTGGGCAGGGCCTGGCTGCGCGGGATGGTTGGGCAGCAGTGCTAGCGCAGGAGGCTGGAGGGCGGGCTCTGCGGCCGATGACCTGGCTCTAGATCCGCTTGGCTCGACCGGTGCGGGGAGGGGGGACCCGCGATACTGCTGGGCGGGCCGCGCGCTCCCCCCACCCCCTAGCCCCGGCGCCCTCCCCGGCGCCCTGCACGGCTTGGCACCGGCCCCGTGAGAATGTCTCCCCGCCCGGGCCACCGACTCCGCCCCGCCCAGCGCAGACAGGGGGAGAAGAGGGGGTCCGTGCTGCGGGCAGGACCCCTGCGGCACCTAGTCCTGCGCGCTTTTGGATAACCCGAGCAAGAGGGGGCCGCTCTCCACGCGCACAGTCCTCGCAGCTCCCACTGCGCGCACCTGCTCTGGGGCAGGGGGCCTGACTTGCCAGCAGCGAAGGGGGCTCGAGGGCGTGCGCGACCCCCTGACCCAGCGAGGACCAGGGCGTCAGGGGCCCTCTCCGTCCCTCGGACGCAGGTTACAGGCTGGGTCAGGCTCTCCCTATTCAGATCAGGCTGGGCGGGTCTGACCACAGGCTAGCCAGGCCACAAGCGCTGAACAGCCACACAAGCGTCCTATGGCGGGTGTGGTCTGCGCGCTCAGCCTCGCGCCGGCCAGGCTAGAGATTGGGCCCGGCTGGTGTTCTGACAAGAGGCGGCTACGCCCAGGAGCGCCAGTCCCGTTAGAGAGACCGCCGCCCAGGGAAGGCAGCCTGAACACGCGCAGGCAGGAATACTTACGCACATACACGTGCACATGTGCACATGTACCTATGCACACAATGCACGGGCACACACGTATGCACACACGTGTGCACTTAGTCCACACAGACATGCATGTCTGTGCATGGATGAACACATACACAGGTGCATGCACACATGAACACTCACATACACACGCTCCCATGGTGTGTCCACGACATGCACATACATGCATGCACACACACTGTCACATACACAGATGCACAGGTGTGCAGTCTGTGCTGAAGTAATTTAAAGTGAGTTTCCCACCTGTTTCTCTCAGGGTCCTGCAGGACCGGGTGGGGCGCCCCACACCCACCTCCACCGCCTCACCTACCGAGAAGCCCCTCCCCACTTTGGGTGGGACTGGGGTTTATTTGGCAGGTGGTGAGTGTCCTTTACAAAAACAAAAAAGGGCCTGGGAAGAGCGACTGGGGCATTCACCACCTCCTAAGCCTCGCAGCCTGCTCCGGTAAAGATGACAGCCTTGGAAACCCCGTACGGCAGTTCTGCTCGGTCCTACAGGGTTGTTGAGTTGGAATAAGCCTCACAACCTCCTGAACAGATGTCCTGTCTGAGCCCCCTCTTTCCAGATGAGAAAACTGAGGTACAGAGAGCTACTCACCCAAGTTCGCAGTGCTGGAGGTGGCAGAGGAGGGATTACACTCCTGACTTCAAGCCTGGGAATCTCAAAGGGAGGCCCCAAGCGGCTGGCACCCAAAGCAGAACCTCAGAACGTTCTGGGGCAGCAGGTTTAAATTATAAAGTTGTTTAAAGAAAAAGGTCTGTATCTTAGAAAGATGATTTTGACTACAGTGTAGAGGGCACACTGGGGGGAAGGCCAGGAGGGAGGGAGGTAGAACCTAGGTGTCCCTGTGAGCAGCTGGTCCAGATGGAGAGGCCAGCGGTGAAGGACAGGATGTGGCCATGACTGGAAGGGGCAGGTGGTGATTATTTTATTTAGATTATAGATAGAAAGTATAATAAACTTGCATATGATCAATATACTATAATATACATAAATATATAACAGATGGAGCCCTGGTGGTGTCGTGGTTAAGAGCTCGGCTGCCAAACAAAAGGTCAACAGTTTGAATTCACCAGCCACTCCTTGGAAACCCTATGGGGCAGTTCTACTCTGTCTTATAGGGTTGCCATGAGTTGGAACCGACTTGATGGCAATGGGTTTTGGTTTATACATAATAGACATAAATATATAAATATTACATATAATATTTTATAAT
>NW_004443964.1:503072-504941 GCF_000243295.1 Trichechus manatus latirostris
ACATATTTTTATTTTACACTTAAATGTTACTTAATTTTGATTCTTTTCTTTTTACATAAATTCAATTTTGAATTGTTGTTGGTGCTGTTGTTAGGTGCCATCCAGTCGATTCCGACTCATGTGTACAACAGAAGGAAACACTGCCTGGTCCAGCGCGATCCTCACAATTGTTGTTACGCTTGAGTCATTATTGCAGTCACTGTGTCAGTCCATCTCATTGAGGGTCTTCCTCTTTTTCAATGACCCTCTACTTCACCAAGCCTGATGTCCTTCTCCAGGGACTGGTCCCTCCTGATAACACGTCCAAAGTTTGTGAGACAAAGTCTCACCGTCTTTGCTTCTAAGGAGCATCCTGGCTGTAGTTCTTCTGAGATAGATTTGTTTGTTCTTTTGGGGGAAAAAAAGAAAAACATTGCTATTAAGTCAATTTCGACTTATAGCAGTCTATTCAATATTCTTCACCAAAACCATAATTCAAAGATATCGATTCTTCTTTGAGCATCCTTATTCATTGACCAGCTCTCACATGCATATGAGGTGACTGAAAACACCATGGCTTTGGTGAGGCGCACCTTAGTCCTCAAAGTGACATCTTTACTTTTTAAAGAGGTCTTTTGCAGCAGATGTGCCCAATGCAATACATCGTTTGATTTCTTGACTACTGTTTCCATGGGCGTTGACTATGGATCCAAGTAAAATGAAATGCTTAACTACTTCACTTTTTTCTTCCTTTATCATGATGTTGCTTATCGGTCCAACAGAAAAAAAACAAGCCCTTGCCGTCGAGTCAATTCTGACTCACAGTAGAACTGCCCCTGGTGGATTCAAACTGTTGATCTTTTGGTTAGCAGCCAATCTCTTAACCACTGCGCCACCAGGGCTCCTTATTGGTCTGGTTGTGAGGATTTTTGTTTTATGTTCAGGTGTAATCCATACTGAAGGCTGTGATCTTTGATCTTCATCAGTAAGTACTTCAAGTCCACTTCACTTTCAGCAAGCAAGGTTGTGTCAACTGCATATCGCAGGTTATTAATGAGTCTTCCTCCAATCCTGATGCCCCATTCTTCTTCATATAGTCCAGTTTCTTGGATTATTTGCTCAGCATACACATTGAGTAAGTATAGGGAAAGGATACAACCCTGACACACACTTTTCCTGATTTTAAACCATGCAGTATCCTCTTGCTCTGTTCAAACGACTGCTTCTTGGTCTATGCACAGGTTCCTCATGAGCACAATTCAGTGTTCTGGAATTCCCGTTCTTTGAAACGTTATCCATAATTTGTTATGATCCAGACAGTCAAATGCGTTTGCATAGTCAATAAAACACAAGTAAATATCTTTCTGGTATTCTCTGCTTTCAGCCAAGATCCATTTGAGGTCAGTAATAATATTCTTTGTTCCACATCCTCTTCTGAATCCGGCTTGAATTTTTCACAGCTCCCAATTGATGTACTGCTGCAGCTGCTTTTGAATGATCTTCATCAAAATTTTACTTGCGTGTAATATTAATGATACCAAAACAAACAAACCTATTGCTATCGAGTTGATTCTGACTCATAGCGACCCTATAGGACAGAGTAGAACTGCCCCATAAGGTTTCCAGGGAGAGGCTGGTGGATTCGAACTGCCGACCTTTTGTTTAGCAGCCAAGCTCTTAACCACTGTGTCACCTTTCTTTGGAATGGGCACAAATATGAATCTCTTCTAGTCTGTTGGCCAGGTAGTTGTCTTCCAAATTTCTTGGCATAGATGAGTAAGCACTTCCAGTGCTGCATCTGTTTAATTAAATTCAATTTTGAATTTTGAATTTTGAATTAATCTTTATTTTAATTTTACAGTGTACGTTTTACATCTTTATTTTAATTTC
>NW_004443964.1:505378-514200 GCF_000243295.1 Trichechus manatus latirostris
ATCAAGGCGGATTAATCAGTAAGCAAGGTACACTTGGGCTTACTTGTACTTACTAATCTGTAGCGTGCAATTTCGTCAAGATGTGGTGAAACCCATGTGAAATGTGCACTCCAGATTAGTAAGTAAGCTCAAGTAAGCCCATGCATACCTTGCTTATTCAGTAATCTGTCCCTGCATTTAATTGATTTTATCTCATTTGAATTTAATTCTATATTTTATACTTTATTTACATTACTCTCTTTCAGTCTCGGCTGCTTCTCCAGACGCAGCCTCCACCTCACCCCTCTGGGCCCTGGGACGGAGCCATCTGCTTGGGTTGTGCCCAAGGTAGCCCAAGAGGTGAGAGAGAAGAGAGGAGTGGTTGGGCATTTGTCCCCCACCTTCCTGCCAGCAGGGTCACTTTGGGCTGTGTCCCCCATTGGGTCACACCATCAGACCACCCAGTCTCTGGGTTTCCCTACATGTGGCCCCAACTGTGGCACCTATCCCCTCTTCAAACCCACGTACCTAGCTCTCATTTGAGGTACCCTGCACTGGGACACCGCTGGTAAACACTCCTCTGCCCCATGGAGCTGGAAGGAGGACAGAGCCCACCCTGACCCTGCGTACACCGCTGGCCATGTGGAGCTCATTGGCTGACAGTGTGGGCTCCCTCAGCCTGTGTGACCACAAACGAGTTACGCAACTTCTCAGTTTCCTGATCTGTAGGGGTGGGGCAAAGATGCCGACTCCCGGCCCGCCATGACGGTTCAGGACAGACTTGCCCAGCCTTTCCCAGACAGCAAACAGGTCTGCTCTCCGCCCCAGAAGGGGACATTGTCTGGACCTTCCCAGGTTGCTTCCATACCAACGTCCTGGAGAAGACAGTGCTGACCCAAAGCTGTGACTGACTGCCTCTGCTCAGAGAGGTGCAGGCTCCAAGAGACCCGTGAATTGTCTCCCAACACACACGCAAACTCTGCCTAGAGGAAATGGCCCCCAGGAGAGGGAGGACGAAGAAGGCAGAGCTACGGGGGCAGGAGGGGAGGAAGAGGAAGATCGGGAGGGAGGCAGGGAGAATTCAGAAGGCACCCTGGGTCATCTCCATTCCCCCTGCAGTCTCTCACCATCCCGATCGCTGTTCTGAACAGATGCCAGTATGTCCACATGCTTATACCCAAAAGGAACCCCAAGCAAAGGGGTAAGGCCTCATCTTAGAAGCTCTTGGGAGCAAATGTCACTGAGAAATCAGGAAAGGGAGAGAGGAAGTGTTCTCGTGGAACGCACACACGTTCTGAGTAGCGCATTTGCAGGCCCTGGAATCAGTCACTGAAAAGTCGACTACCCACGGGGCTATCGTCAGCCCGTGATGTAAACGAGGACCTGATGCTCGGGTGACTTACCCGAGACTCCCCGCCTGGCCTGCTCCCTCGGTGTGTTCCCTCTGGCTGTGGATTCCCTGAGCAGGAAGGCCCAGCAGACATCATAACCTCGAGGCTGAGGTTATGAATTTTAAAAAGCTAACCAATACCGCACCACCACAAAATCCAAAGAGCAACGCTGTATTTTTCATTACCTAAGCACCTGCCACTCCACGCCACTTTCCCCGCGTTTTACTCTGGCTGCGTGCACACGGGTTGCCGCCTTGTAGATGCAGTGCTACTTCCATACTTCCTGTAAAGGGAATTCTTTCCTCAGTGGACTCGGTTTTTGTCACGGTGAGCAGTTTAAAAGTTCCTGCCTCACCACTAACTACCACAATGCCGTGTGGACCCGGGGGAGACACCCAGTCAACCGTTCCCCGTGCCGGCACAGCCGCCGAGGCCGTTCTCTGGGACAGTCCTCGCAGTCCAGCTGTCCTGTCCACTCTCCTAGCGACAACAGGGGAGGTCCTCAGGGGAGGCCAGCAGGGGTCTGTGAGCTCCTCCCCCTAAGGCTGGATGCATTTGCTCCCGTTGACACTGATGCTTGGTCCCCTGATTTGTGAGGGCCGCCCTAACAAAATGCCATCACATGGGTGGCTGAAGGGACAGAAATGTCATCTCCCATATCTGGAGGCTGGGAGTCTGAATTCAGGGTATCAGCAGGGCTGAGCTCTCCCCATCTGCTCTGGGGAGGAGTCTTCCTTGTCTCTTGCAGCTTCTGTAGCCTGGGTATCTCTTGGGGTTCCTGACACGGAGATGTATCTTCACATGGAGTCTTCCGCATTCTCTACTTCCACGTCTGTCCTTGTCTCTTATAAAACGCCACTCAGAAAGGATTAGGATTAAGCAGTGGTGCCACTAGAGGGACCTGGGGGGTTCGGACCGCACCAGGTGACACCATCAGGGGGATGGGGGACACCAAATATTGTCTACAAATTTTTTGTGCGGTGTTTCCGCAGAAGTTTATTTTTTGTAAAAATATCCCTGTAGTTAGTTATAACAACAAAAACATTTTTGGAAACTCAGCTTACAGGTATCAATATACCTACAAGGCTAAAACTCTATGCTAATTTACTTTTTGAATCTTCCCATGTGCTCTGGTCAGGGCTGTCATTATTACGCAGTTACGATGACGCTTCCGTTATGTGGTTTCGTCTGCACGCACCTTTGTTTTCAGTGCTGCTGGTGTCTTTATAGCCACTGACTTTGTCAAATTTTCTGGTGTTTTAGCTACAATATTGCGGTAATTAGTATTTGTGAACCTGTATCAATTAACTTTTTTGAGAATGAAGTAGAAAGTAAAGTAAAAGGAGAAAAAGCAAAAAAGGTTTCCATTCAGTTACTAATAATGTTGTAACTAATAATGTTGTAACTAACAATGTAATTCAATGTAGAAAGATTTTACAAAACAATTTTGCTGTTAGTATTCATATAATCTAAGAAATATTAAATGTAAGCAATTTACAACTGTATTTATCACATATTACCTATGATTAAAATTACTAACAAACATCACTAAGGATTCGGTACAGTCCGGTTCAGGAGGAGGCCCATGGGGTGGTGACATGAACCCTAGTCACACCACTGGGATCAGACTCACCCTACTGCGGCATCACTTCGTTAACCGACAACATCTGCAAAGAAAATCTACTTCCAAACAAGGTCACATTCACAGGTACAGGGGTAGGACTTCCTTTAGGGAGGACACAATTAAATCCGAAACAGCCTACTCCAGGGTATAGGTCTGAGGCTTCAATGGTACAGGTGAAATAGGAAAATGTGATACCGAGATTCTGCTCTCCTAAGATACTATGATGCCCCTTCCAGTGCTTCTCTGCCCTCTGACCATTGGCTCATATCTGACGGATCACAGGAGGAGTCTGGGCAGCACCTCCTCAAACAACTCTGGCTGCAGAATCCATGTCTAGCAGGAGCCAAAACTAAAGCTGTTCTGAAACTGAGGTGTGCTCACATCTCATTGTAGTGAAATGAGAACATGGGGATAGAAGGAACAGCTCACGTCTCGTAGTGAAATGAGAACATGGGGATAGAAGGAACAGCTCACGTCTCACCAGAGTGAAATGAGAACATGGGTTAGAAGGAACAGCTCACGTCTCACTGTAGTGAAATGAGAACATGGGGATAGAAGGAACAGCTCATGTCTGTTGTACTCAAATGGCTTTGCAGCATCGTTTTCCTCAGAAACAGAACCATCAGGTTCTAAGGGAGGACGAAGTTAAAATCTTTGCAACTGATATTCTAGGAATTACCAGGTTTTAAACTCTGACAACTACAAGTTCTTAAAAATCACTCTCCTTTCTCCCGTCCCAAAAACCTAGGATCCCAAAAGCTTTCCATTTCTACTCCTGAAATCCACTGAGGGGATCCTAACCTGTGACAAGTAAACAAAAAACAAACAAGAGAAAACATGAATTTTTTCATCCTCTCGATCCTCAGGGAGACCTGGTCTCTCTCAATGCCAACATTTCCACGCACTGTGCCACACCTGGCTGGTGGTCACCCACTGCTTCTCCCCCCAATAAGCTCTGGGGTTACTCCCATGCTCCCCGTGATGTCACTCAGTCTCACAGGCTGAGCAGGAAGAGCAGCTAAACGGCACCTCTGGTCAAAGCTTAATTAGTCTCAGGCTACTGCTGCCCTATTCTGAAGCTCTCGCTATTCTTTCAGTGGAACAAATCAGACAAGATAAAAATAGTTCTTTTAAGAAACAACAGTTATATCTATTATCATCTCAAGATATTACAAAGGTTTCTTGGCAGACTGCTAAGATAAACACTGAGTTATGATTCAAATGATGAAAATAATCTCACATGTCAGTGAAACCACTGAAAGTTTATTCAAATTTTTACACAAAATGATTTATCAGCATCAGTGCCACTCATGAAATACTGATCTCATCAGGCAACGCTGAAGGAGGAGAAACCACGGACGCAGCACTCACTCTACAAGCTGCAAGGAGCGCCCACCCAGGCTTTAGACAGCAGGCCGATGGGTCAACACCGACCAGCTCCAGCGTCACGGGAGGACACCCCAGGGTCAGGCCAAGCCAGCGTCCGTGTCCAGACCTGCCAGCGGCAGCAGGACACAAAGCGATGCAAATCATGGAATGTGTCAGCTCCGGCACTGGTCCTGTGAGAAGCTTCCGAAAGACAGTTTTGTGTCTGGAAGTGCCACCCCCAAGAAGCATCCTTGAGAACAGCCCCGGACGCGGGGGTGGGGAGGACATGGAGAGGCGTCCCCAGGCAGCAGGGATGGCTCCCTGACCGCACCCTGGGGAGCGCTCCATCCTCTCCAAGCCCCGACTCTGGGTGGCTGGCGTGGCTCGGCGCTGCCTGGCGCCACAGGCCCTGGCTTTATCTAGTGTGGTTTTATCTGCTACAGTCTAACACGTACAAGTCCAGGACGACAAAAGCTTTGTTTTGAAACATGTACTTTACAAAGCTGAAAACAAGCTGCTGAGTTGGTCATAAACTATCCCAGAAAGAGATCACGGCAAGGAGGGTGAGAAATGAGGCCCAGCGGTGGCCTCCGGCAGAACCCACCCACACACATACGTGAACCTGGGTCCCCGCAGGCCCTGGGCCAACACGTGAGGGCAGTGTACTCACTGGAACCCATGCACAAGTGAACCTGGGTTCCCGCAGGCCCTGGGCCAACACGTGAGGGCAGTGTACTCACTGGAACCCATGCACATGTGAACCCGGGTCCCCGCGGCCCCCAGGGCCCACACGTGAGGTGAGCACGCTCACTGGACAAGGTTCCGCATGATGTTGAGGGAGGACCCCCGGTACCCTGCCCCAAAGTGGTTCCAGTGGTTCAGGTAGTGGAAGAGCTGGTAGAGCTGCAGCCGCTTCTCGAACCCAGGGGCCTTGGGGATCCTGCCGTGGTAGGCAGAGTAAAAGGCACTGCTGAAGCCCCCGAACATGCCAGCAATCGCCAGCTCGTACTCCGAGTGGCCATAGAAAGATGCTGGGTCAAAAATGATGGGCCCAGAAGCGTCCTCGGCCACATTTCCTCCCCAGAGGTCACCGTGGAGCAAGGCGGGGATGACCTCCAGGTCCTGGAACAGTTCTGGGATCTTCAGCTGGAGAGAGGAGAGAGGCACCACAGTGAGGGGCTCAGACGCTGTAGACATCTCCCACCCACGCACAGTGGCTGGAGCACAAAGTGCATGGGCCAATGGGCGCCCAGCTGGCTGCGTCCACACCTCCTCTTCCTCACACTGGGGCGGGTGGGGCACTCACCTGCAGGGCAGCCCAGAGCTCGCGGGCCTCCCGGTCCCCAGACGCCCTCTCCACCATATCCATCTGGGGCTGGATGCGCTGCCGGGCGAAGAACACAACCCAGTCCTTCTGCCAGTCGTTTACCTACACAAGCGCAGCAAGGGGATACCGAGTTCAAGGAGAGGGCAGGGCCGAAGGTCGCTGCCCCGGGACCACCCATCTGCTGCAGACACCAGAGTCATGGGAGAACAGGAGGGATTGGCTGTCCACCAGTAATTCCACAGACAGACACTCCACGGTATCGATCACCCATCACTAATTCCACAGACAGACACTCCACGGTATTGATCACCCACCAGTAATTCCACAGACAGGGACGCTCCACGGTATCGATCACCCATCACTAATTCCACAGACAGGGACACTCCACGATATCGATCACCCATCACTAATTCCACAGACAGACACTCCACGGTATCGATCACCCACCAGTAATTCCACAGACAGGGACACTCCACGGTATCGATCACCCACCACTAATTCCACAGACAGGGACGCTCCACGGTATCAATCACCCATCACTAATTCCACAGACAGGGACACCCCAGGGGACCGACCATCCACAGAGAAAGACACCCTATGGCACAGACTGTCCGTCAGTAATTCCACAGACAGGGATAACACACAAGACTGGCGGTCCATCAGTAATTCCACGGACAGGAAACCCCACAGGACCAACTGTCCGTCAGTAATTCCACTGGCAGAACACACTAGGGGACCAGCTGTCCATCAGGAATTCCACAGACAGGACACCCCACGGGACTAACTGTCCATCAGTAATTCCATGGACAGGACACCCCACAGGACTGACTGTCCATAATTCCACAGACAGGATACCCCACGGGACTGACTATCCATCAGTAATTCCACTAGCAGAACACACTAGGGGACCAGCTGTCCATCAGGAATTCCACGGACAGGACACCCTAGGGGACCAACTGTTCATCAGTAATTCCATGGACAGGACACCCCACAAGACCAGCTGTCCATCAGGAATTCCACAGACAGGACACCCCCACCAGCTCTCACTTTTTCTACCGAGCTTCAGGCTCTATCACACGTAAATTTAACTTTTTAGTAGCTTGCTTTGGTTTTGGGTCAGATAAACTGTATATTTTGTCTTGAAATCCCAAGGCTACCTCTATTTCTCATATTCTTGCTCAAGCAACAAAATGCCCGCTGACCACCTACTTGGACAGCGACCCTCACGGTGCAGAGAATTTAAAAACACTCAGACAGTGACCTCAGAGAGCTTGGACCCCAGAAGGAATGATAAGGAAATGTGCCAACACTGTGACCAAGTATGAGACATGCGGTGAAGTCAGGTCACCCCAGGGCCAACTCTGAGACGGGCAAGACCTGGGTGAGCCTGGCCAGGTGAGAGCCGTCCGTGTGCAGCGTCAGCAGTGTGGGGGGGGAACAGGGCAGGGAGAAGGAGGAGTTCACGTTCGCTAGCAGGCCGCAAAGTCACGGCTGTGTGTGGGATGGCTGCATTCACACCGCCCGACAGCATCTGTTATAGACTGAACTGTCCCCCAAATATGTGTACCAACTTGGCTAGTCCACGATTCCCAGTATTGTGTGACTGTCCACCATTTTGTCGTCTGATGTGATTTTCCCACGTGTTGTAAATCTTACCTCTACGACGTTACTGAGGCAGGATTAGCGAAAGTTACGCTAAGGAGGCAAGACTAGATCTACAAGATTAGGTTGTGCCTTAAATCAATCTCTTTTGAGATTTAAAAGAGAGAAGCGAGCAGAGCGACAGGGGAACCTCAGACCACCAAGAAAGTGTGCCAGGAGCAGAGTGCGTCCTTTGGACCCAAGGAACCTGTGCTGAGAGGCTCCTAGACCAGGGGAAGACTGATAACAAGGACCTTCCTCCAGAGCCGATAAGAGAGAAAAAGCCTTCGCTTGCAACTGACACCCTGAATTCAGACTTCTAGTCTCCTAGACTGTGAGAGAATCAACTTCTGTTTGTTGAAAGCCATCCACTTGCGGTGTTTCTGTTACAGCAGCACTAGATGACTAAGACAATCTCCTAAACCAAACCAAACCTGTTGCCGTCAAGTTGATTCTGACTCAAAGCGAACCTACAGGGAAGAACAGAACTGCCCCATAGAATCTCTAGGAGCAGCTGGTGGATTCGAACTGCCGACCTTTTGGTTAGCAGCCAAGCTCTTAACCACTGCGCCACCAGGGATCTAAGACAGCCTCCTACACTTCAAAATGGAACAGTGTCTACGGCCCAGCCCTCGCCCACCAGGAAACCCTAGAGTTTTCTAGATTAGTCTGCACCCCACCACAGAGCCATGCTGCATTTCCTGAGAGCAGAGGGGCTGCTCTGTCCACTCCATGTCCACCAGGCACCACAGCGCCCGGGCTGAGCCTCCAGGGAGCGACTGGAATCATGAACCAAAGTTATCGCCCCTTTTCACTGCACATTTTCAGGTGCTTGACATTGTCAGTAAACCATCGTTTTAATTTCTGACTTTCACCTTCCTGGAAATCCAGCATCCTGACTTGCTGGTCTTTCTCTCCAGTTTCTCTGTGCTCACTGAGCAGGTAAAGTGGCTAAACCTTGCATCGACCTCTTAAAAATTAACCAAGAAGAAAAGAGCGCTAAGACTTTTACTGAATTTTGCAGAAAAGGAGGAGGGTGTGCTTTCCCCTGCTGCACCCGAGCAGCTGAGCACGCTGTGCGGTGGGGGCAGTGCAGGGGGTCACCTACCTGGGGGAGGTATCCACAGCAGGTCACCACATCAAACCCAAACTGGTCCACAAAGGTACGTTCCACCTGGCCGCCTCCTCTCCCTGCAAATGAAGGAGAACAGAGTGGATCTACCCCTGTGCTTCATGTAGCCTCAGTTCCCCTTCTCCACCTCATCTCTGTCTCCACAGACGGAAGCTTCAGGCCCTTGCAGAGCTGCACCACGGAGGCCTGCCCTCAGGGAGCCCCCTCCACCCAGGGAGCCCCCTCCACCCATCTCCTCATCCTCACACGATGGGGAGCTGCACTGCTGAGGCCTGGCCTTGAGGAGCCCCCTCCACCCATCTCATCCCCACACGACGGGCAGCTGCACCCCTGAGGCCTGGCCTCAGGGAGCCCCCTCCA